>NC_141141.1:25897150-26197150 GCF_053477565.2 Lygodium microphyllum
ATATCTCATTGGAGGAGGTATCATCATCTCCCCCTTCATTAAAATCTAGTCTTTCTCTCTCCTTCCTATTCCTTATTCTTAAAGAGAAGAACAATTTGAAGGAATGGGTGTGCACAATTATTTCGAGACATGATGGCATGTGGATTAATAGATTTAGAAGTTGTAACGACTATGCAATAGCATCAACGGCTCTGATCTATCGAAAATCAATGTGTATCAATGTGTCGTGTGTAGGTTTTAGTGTAAGTGCCATTTTATTTTATTAATTGTTGTGTCTTCATTTCTATTATGGTAAAATGGTTGAAAATGCTTGAAAATCATTGCAAATGTCTAAAATAATGGAAATCTTGGTCATTTTGAGTTGTGCATATGAGAAATAATAAAATAAAAAACCCAGAACATGGGATTTAATGGAAATAAAGAGGGTTTGTTAGTTTTTATGGGTCTAATGTTGTTCATATAGAATAAGAATGAATACATTGATGGATCATAGCCCTTACTAATTTTCTAAATAAAAAAACTTGAAAAATACAATATTTTTATTCAAAAAATAAAGAAAAATATGGAAAATGATTTTTGAAAAAAGAAAATAAGGAAAAATTTAGTTTCTATGCATATAAAAGTAAACTTAGGAGTGTGTTTGGCAATGTATAATGAATACAGGTATGAGGATAACCTCAATCTACCTCATTTATGTGTGAACAATACATATTTACTACTTATTTACATGAAACACCTATAGACGAAAGCACAATCTACACGATAGGGGAAAAAGGGTTAGAAAACGATATATTTGAATGATCTCTAATTTCTTTACATTATGCGTCTAGGTAGTGATTAATATGATCTCTAATTTCTTTACATTATGCGTCTAGGTAGTGATTAATTTAAATTTAAAGAGAAACAATAGCATGAGTTAGCTCCATACTATCTTTGTTAATGTAAAACTATGTTAGGGGAGAGCATGAAAAGAATAGCTTTGCATAACACATGGCTGATTGGTAGTTGGAATTATTTGAGCATACTAGGGCATGCCACACTGCATGTGTATAAAGCGTGGTATCAATGATCAATCCTTGGATGCATAGCACCTGTCTTCTAAAATATTGACCTAGGATTGAGCGAAAGAGGTTTTATTTGCTGTAGGCTAGATTGGTTACCTTAGGGGACAATTGTGTGAGGAAATAAATAAATCTCCTAGATCGTGCAATATCAAAAGAGTGGAATATGTTTTGTTGTTCTTTATGTGTGAGACGACACATGCTGGGGCCAATCCCTGAGCTGTAGGAGCCACAACATTTTGTGGGGTGCCCTCTATGTGTGTCCTATAAGGTGAATTAGTCACATATGTATGGGAGGCTCCCTATGCTTGGAGTCGGGATGGGCAAAACATTAGACTACAGTTTGAAACTCGTGTCTACAAATGTAGTGTTTATATAGATTAGTTTGTAACATCTAGACACTCCTCATCTCGTGATGCCGTGAGGCTTATTTGGAGAGTGTAAGAGCCCAATTGAGTAGAGTCTTAGAGCCAGTGCCAGTCTCATCTTGGTCCCAAGAGGTGATGCTAATAAGTGGTAGCTTTTGAATCTTGGCTAATAGGGACCTAGTCATTTAGTGTATGCCAAAGAGTGTCGAGATAGATCCAATATACCACCTTGATAGAAACTGTCAAGCCGAGATTTAATATCAATAAATAGTCGAAAGGGCTAGATGGAAAATTTGTTTAGGGGCTCCATTTCATGTCACCCCTCATCGAGAGTGGTTGTCACTAAATTGATTGCTTATTATGCATACTCTATTTAATAAATTTATGTCAATAAATTAATGACTCACTTTTCTTTAAGCGTCGATGATGATCTAGCATGGCCATGAGACCATTTAGAGACCAGTATTCCTAGTGAATCACTTAATGGGGTGATCAGAGCACTGTGATGGGGATATCTGGTACAGGCAATACAAGTTATGAAGGGGGAAAGAAGTGTCTGCCAAGTGTAAGAGTGTACACAAGAACCAAGGAGTTACACATAAATGAAGATGGATTGAGTTCTAAGAAGAGGAAGTGCATTAGCATTGTGTATATGTATTTATGTGTGCATCCGGGGATGCTTGGGAATGCTTACTTGTGTGTAATGAGCATTGCATTCATTTGGGGTCATCCTCTCCCTTACAAGTCAAGGTTTAAGGTCTTTCCTTTCATTAAGAAAGATGAGAGAGGTAATTCTCTCACTAAGAAAGATGAGAAACATGATCCTCTGGAAGTGAGGAGAGAAGTGATTTTCTCTTTCTAAGGTCTAAAATGATACAAGCTTTTGTGTGGAATTAAATCTTAAGGTTGAGGCCCAAGGGAATCTAATGAACTCTCCTTATCTATGGCTCAAGGTGGTTGCATGATCACAAGTTAAGAGTACAATTTAAAAAGTTATTTTTCTAAAAATAGACATGGTGAATCCATTTTTAAAATATCTCATGATAGAAAGACGATCTCTAAAAACGGCCCATCAGGGTTATCGAAAACAACGAGATCTACAACTTTTGTGTTGGACATTTTTTCATCTAAGCAACGCACATAGAGATATCTCAAAATTGGTGCTGCAGTGTAGGTCCTGGAACAACCACATCTTGTATGAAGATCAACCTTTCCAATATTGGCACTCAAGTCTCTCTCCAAGAAGAGAAGCTCTTGAAAGCCTATAAAAGAGGAGGCTCTCCTTGGCTGTGGGAGAGGTGAAGGAAGCATCATTTTGCATGTATCCAAGAGGAGAAGAGGTGTAAGTGCTGCGAAAGCTCTGCTGAAAATCAAGTGTTGCAAAAGCTCTACTGAAATCAAGTTCCAAGAGGAGAAGAGAAGGTGCAAGTGTTGTGGAAGCTCTACTGAAATCAAGCTCCAAGAGGAGAGCCCTACACATATTGTGTAGGAGAGAAGGAGACTCAAGAAGGATCAAAAGGTGCCAACTTCCAAGTTGTGCAAGTGTTAGCCAGTTGTATATCATGCAAGGAACCGTGATCTTGTTTCCAAGATCTACAAGTAAGAACTGGTTTATGTTTAACAGAGGAGCTTCCTCCTTGTCAATAATATAATTCCACAAGGGGGGGACTGGCCCATCTTCCAAACCCTAGTGTGTCGTCAATCTCTCTATCTCTCTCTCACTCTCTCTCTCTACATCACTCTTTTCTCTCATCTGTTCTCTCTCTATGCTAACATCTTATAACAGTGGTTCCACTCCTATCGTAGCATGATAGAATTTGTTAGATTGGATAATGACTTGGTATTAGATATCGTTGGTATCAAAGATGTCCATTTGTAGCTTGCTTTAGGTAGTGTATTTGGTTTACATGATGTATGCCATGTTTTGGCTTTGACTAAAAGCCTACTTTTAGCTAGATAGTTGGATGATGCAAGTTATGTTGTATATTTTGGTGATTCCTCATGGAAGCTTACTTGTGGGAATCTTGTCCTGGCATGAGGCACCAAGTCTAACACTCTTTATCCCTGACATGTATCAGGATTTATTGACTATCTTTTGGCAGTGGTTGTGATACTACATATATGGTTATGGCATCATCACCTTGGGCACATGTCATTAAAGGGAATGAAAAATGCTTACTCATTTTTGTAGTATCTTCTACCTCTTGACTATAAGTATTTTGATTCTTATGATCATTGTCTTTATGGTAGGTAGACTTATAGTTTGTATAAGAAGTCTAGCATTATGCATGTGGGTAAGCACTTGGCTCTTGTTCATTCTGATGTTTGTGAATCTATGCCCTATAATTCATTAGGCAGCACAAAGTATTTTGTTACGTTCATTGATGATTACTCACATAAGGTCTAGGTTATCCCATTAAAAAATTGTCGAAAGTCTTGGCTACATTTCAATGTTGGCTTGCTTTTGTTAAGAACTAGTTTGGGTATAGGCTAAAATGCTTATGATTTGACAACAAGGGTGAGTATATATCTAAAGCCTTTGAGCAGTTTTGTGATGAGAGGGGTATTAAATGTCAGTTGATTGCCCTGTATACCCCACCCTAGAATGGTATGACTAAGTGCATGAATAGAAAAATTCAAGAGTGAGTTTATAATATGCTTAGCTAGGTACACTTATTGCAATACTTTTGGATCGAGGTAGTTATTACTACCATACCTTTGATTAATCGATCCCCATGCATTGCTCTTGACTATTAAGTTACAGAGGAGGTATGGTTTAAAAAACCTCCATGATATGCTCATTTGCTTATCATTGGTTGTGAGGATTTCTACCATGTTGCCAAGAATAAGTATAATAAGCTATATCCCAAGTCTGTGAAATGTATCTTTGTTGGTTATGGGGATGTAGGCGAGAAGAGCTATTGCGTATGAGGTCCGCAGGCTTGAAAGATTATTCACAGCCATGATGTTGTTTCTATGAGGAGCAAATGCACAAGTAGCCTGAGCAGGTCATTGAGGTACACATGGTGATATTTCAGGCGGAGCCTCTTGGAAATCTATAGCTAGCTAGATAGCTTACAACAAATTGATGCTATAATGGCCCAAGATCGTGATGGTAGATAGGATGTACATGCCCCATAGCCTATTCTATAGAGGTCTACTAGAGACAGATGTTAGCTTGATCGATTTGCATCCTCTATGGATCATATTATGGTGATAGATATTGGTGAGCCTCTTACCTATGATGAGGCTATGTGTAGAGGTGATAGTAACTCTTGGGAGAGGGCCATGTAGTCAGAGTATGACTTACTATAGAAAAATAATACCTCGAATTTGATTCCTTTGCCTAGTAGAAAGTGTGCTTTGCTATGCAAGTGGATGTACAAGTTGAAATGTACCCCTAGATATCCCAAGCTAGCCTATAAGTTTAGATTGATTGCTAAGGGTTTTAGGTAGAACTATGGTATTGATTTTAATGAAGTCTTCCCTCTTATCATCAAGATGACTATCCATTGGTTTCGGCCTTGGTTGCATGGCTAGATTTGGACCTCTATCAGATGGATGTCAAGATGGCTTTCTTACATGGGGACTTAAATGATGAGATTTATATGCAGTAGCCTAAGGGTTTCGAGGAGAAAGGCCAAAGACACCAAGTGTGCAAGTTGAGAGAGAGCCTTTATGGCCTTGAGCAAGCACCTAGGAAATGGTACCACAAGTTTGATGCTTTTTTACACTAACAAGGATACACTCACAATGATATAGATATGTGTTTATACAAGAAGGCACGTGATGGTAGCTTTATGATTTTGATACTCTATGTTAATGGTATGTTGATTTGCTGGGAGTGCTCATGGGTGAGCTGGATGCCTTGAAATGTTAACATAAAAAGAGATTTGAGATAAAAGACATGGGATAGGCCTCACATATTCTTAGGATGTGTATCACATATAATCACTCTAAAGGGCTCCTTTACTTGTCACAAAAGGAGTACATTGCAGATAATAGGAAGTCCATTTATGTCTATGTCCATGTCTTTACCTTTGCTAAAGGTGATGTTTCTTGGATATCTAGGACACGAAAATGCATGGGCCTGTCCACTATAGAGACAAAGTATATTGTGGCCATTGAGACTTACAACGAGGCTCTCTAGCTAGATTGTTTGGTTCCAGACCTTGGCATTACTGATGTGGTTCCTACAACACATTTAGATTTTATGAGTGCTATCCAATTAGCCAAGAATCTTGGTCTTCCATGTGAGGATGAAGCACATTGAGGTGCTTTACCACTTTATTAGAGAGGTTATTAAGCATAGGTCTATTGACCTTGTCAAGTTCTCAACTAGCCAAAATCCTATTGACCTGCTTATGAAAAGTCTCTTAGTAAAGAGCTTTGCCTTTCTTAGGAAGTTGATGGGTGTTGGATGAGATGATCCCTATTCTCATCATGTTGTACTTTATGTACACATATTTTTTCTTTTCTTTTTTCCTCCTCACTTGAGGTGTATTTGTCTTTAAGTGGGAGGTTCTTGGGGGCAAATACACATGTGCTTAACCGCTTGTGTATTCATTACATTGAGAGTACTTGCACACTTGTACACTCTATAGGTGGCAGATGCCCATCATTGTCACTTTATTCATTATTCTTTTAGTGACATTTGGATAAGGGAAGGTTGGTCACACATTGTGACTATTGGAGGTCCCACATCTCTTATGTCTCTTGCTCTTGCTCTCTTACTTCTCCCACCATAACTCTTACTTCCACTCGTATGCTTCCACTTAGGGCTTCTCCCTTCATATGCAGTTTGAGATTGCAACATCACTTAGATTTGTTTTTTAGGTGTTAATTTCTGTCTTGATAATATTTCTCATAATAGTTTCTCACTATATTGTAATTTTATCTTGATATTTTCCATGCAACAAATTGATGCATGATATGCAATTTGGATTGCAACAACACTTTGATTTGCTCTTTAGCTTTTTCTCATGCATACTATAGTTTTTTCTTGATAATGTTTCTTGCAATAATTTCTCATTGTGTTGCAATTTTATGCGCTATTGCGATTGTGGATTTGAGGATTGCTTGTCATGTGGTGGTATGTTTGCATGCTATCCATCTAGTCATACTAGCCCACACATACAAAAGTATCATTGTTTTGTATGTGTGGGCTAGTATGACTAGCCTTGTACTATGATTATCATTGAAAGTTATGATCTTGTACTCCAAGGGTTGTGGAGGGAGTGGAGAGAACAAAGAAGGAAAATCGAAAAGTTTCAAACAAGAGGATTCCACCACCTTTTTTCCCCTTGATAAGAGAAATGCGTGAAATGCAATGACAAAACATTACTATTGGAAAATGGAAATTACTCCAACCTATCTCAATGAAATTAACAATTAATCTACTTTATTGCTAGAAAGTAGCAATTCCTCAAGCTATTTCAATAAAGTTAACAAGCTCAAAAATATCAAAATTTCTTTTTAGAAATACCAAAATGACCTTCAAAGAAAAAGTTTTGAAATGGAAGCCTTCTCCTCATTAGTGGAGTGCATTCTCTCTCTACATGCTAAAAAGTCAAAAAGTGACTTGAACTCCTGCTAATCAGTGGCAACGCACCCACTCATGTGATTAGTGCACTAGTATCTCTCAAGAGAGCTTAAGCATAGTTGGAAGAACTCTGACTAGGTGAAAGATATATTTGACGATGGATTTGGAGAAACCTTACTTTTATAGCCGAAAAATGTAGTCTAGTTAGCATATTCAACTAGATTATGAAGCTTTCCTAGTCGGCCAGGGAATATTCCAATAAATACTCCCTTTACTACTAGGAATATTATGAACCTTCCCTAGTTGGAGGGGTCCTTGATAATTTCCACACCCCGTAACTCGATGCATTGTGCATTGAGTTGCTACCAATATAACTACTATATCTAACCCAAAGGCTAGATCCACAAAGGTTACCTTTTTGCCATCCGGTCACATATATCTCATTTAATATACAAGTCATGACTCAGGCTTACCTTTTTGCTATCCAATCATATAGACCTCATTTGATATATAATTCATGACCCATTGAAGGCTTCTCCTCATAATGGGGGCCTTACACTTAGAGCACCATGGACCATTGGTGGTACCTTATGAGAGTGGTGCATTAAGCATATCTAACAATACTTTGATAATGTTGCCACTAAGCATATTATTTCTCATTGCAATATGTTCACTTACCCTTGAGGATAGTACTATTGTATGTGTTGACAACTCAACTTATCTTCTCAAAGGAGTTGGCAAAATTTTATTGTTGTTACTAATGGTAATACTTTCACATTTATAGATATCCAAAGATAAAGAAAAGTTTGTTGTTAGTTTCTGCACAGATGAAAAGAATGGTACCCTTAAAAGTAAAGGGAAAGAGACAGCCAATACAGTTGAAGCAAAGTTGGAGTTATTCATGGCAACCATTGAGGAGGTGTGCTCCTTGGCGCAAGAAGAATGTACCACTGACTCATGGGTGTTGGATAGTGGGGCCTCCTGTCACATGACCAACAAGAAAGGTCTATACAGTTCTATGCAGCCTCTACAAGAATCCATCACTATGACGGCTGGAAATGATGCAAAATGCCTTGCTGGGGGCACACGTACTATTTCATTTGTTGCTGCAAATGGTGAATTGAAAAATCCCCTCATGAAATGATGCACCTGAAAATTGCACCCCTTCTCTTCATCTCGTTGAGTTTTTTATCTAATTGATTCTCCACCTGTTCACATTGTCGATAAGTGGTCTACTTAAAATTGGAGGCCCAAATGGACTCAAACTTGAGATCTGAAAAAAGCATAAGCACATTCATGGTGTCATTTTCTATCGAGTTAGGTCCATGAATGCTTTTTTTCACCCCTAGATTAGGTGGCTGCTTTTTAATGTCAAAGTTATGCATGTTTAAATGGGGCATCTAGCAAGCTCTAATTGACAAACAAATGCTTCCAATGCATTCTAGCCACTTGCTTTCACTTAGAAAACTCTTACGATGCTTCTTTTTTTAAACTTTTGGGTCCTAATTATAGCTTTCATTGGCAACCACAGGATAGGGCAACTTAGCCCATCGATGAATCCATGAATTGATCTGCATACACAAAAAACATAAAGAGCATCAAGTTGCTTCAAATAAAATACACAATATAACACAACACAACTCTCATACAATCCCTTGACAAAATCAAGGCATAAATTCCACAAGGAATAGACCAAGCACAATTTGATAAAGAAGTCAAAAGGTAGTTGTTAACCAATTTCTCCAACATAGATTGGCTAAAAGAGCTATCAAAGGAGTCATCCTAATAAGTGGTGGTCTAGCCCGCCTACTTGACCTAGGACAACAGGACCAGGAACTCCTACTAGGCGAGCACTCCTATAGCCTGAGTCATGTATATTTTTTCTCTTGTCTCATTCTCAATCTTTCCATTATTTTTTCTCTTATCTCATTCTCAATCTTTCCATTATTTTGTACTTAGATGTGTGAAAAGGAAGGAGTTGAGTATATTGTGAATCAAAGAGAATAGGGCATCCACCTTAGGTTTAGTCTTGATACCCAAGAACCTACCAAGCGCTTATGAGGCGACACTAAATTCTTTTTTTTTTGCTCACTTTTATTTTCATTCCAACCATCCTTATTTTCTTTTGGCTAGAGGTTACCCCCAGGAAGGGCAAGGCATCGAATTTGACTTGTCTTAGGGGAACCTAGGAGGCCTTTATAAGGCGATGAGCATTCGTTGTTTTGATTTTTTTCTCTTTATTTTATTTTTCAAGAGTTAGAACCCCTTTCCATATTGTAGATATTTCATACATATTTATCATTTTATTTATTGTTTTCTTCTTTTATTCGTTACATTTCTCTAATTGCCTCACAACTAATAGGAATTCCTATAACTAGCTTCCTGGCAGGCTAGGAGGATAAGGTCACTAGGACTACCTCTAAGATAGAGCTTTTTATGCACGACAATGTCTTCACAGGAGGTGGACAACTGCTCAAACGTCCCCAGACATACCTAACCTAATCCTAGGATTTCATGCATTGATTTTCAGCCCCCAACAAAGAAAGAAACATCTCCCAACAAGTATACTAACACATTCTAATTAAAGAAAAGGAACTTGAAAAGGAAAGACATGACCTAAATTGGCCACAAGAAGTGTCCAAGTAGCAATTGGCTCCCTCCTAGTGCTTCTCTAAATATGCCTTGTGTAGTACTAAAACAAAGAATCGTCAAAAGCACCTACACTAATTAAACACGTGACTCTCTTGGTCTAATGAAATATGACCATAAAGCATACCGTTCTAGAACATATTGTTGAAGAAAACCCTTGGTCCCCATATAAACCCTATTGAAGCACAAAACTAGACCAAGGGGATAGGTTGCTTAGGTCGTACACTAAACGCATTAAATTATTAGCTAACCCCCTGCATAAATGGTAAGGGGAGTCTGAGGAATGTGCCATTGAATGATTTTATGTGTCCATAAAAGAATAGGAAGATGGTCAATCGCTACCTGGCTCATAACCTACTAACCACCATCAGCAACCAAAACATGACATGTTAACAAGCAATCCCTATAGTAGCCTTGGAATGATATTAGTAGACAATTATAAAAGCCCATTAGGACATTAGGGGAGTTTTGAGGTCTCAAAAATACTTTTTAGGAGATAGAGAGAGATTTCTCTAGACCAATAAGAGCAAAGCCTCCGTAACGGAATTGCTATTTTAAAAAGGAAAAAAATCAATTTACAAAAAGATATAGATATATATAATAATATTACGAATTTTCATTATGAATATCTATTTTTAGCTTCTTATATTTGTGATTATGATATTCTCTGTATTAATGACATCAGTCTTGGCCACTTTTATTTCATGATATGTCTGGATTAATAATAATGACCTATTTAAGCTAAATTCAAATTAGTAAAAAGCTTGGTATGTATTTTTTTCCATCCTTTTTAATCCCTCTCGTATTTGTTCCTCCTTTGTGGGAGCCTATTCCTTTTCTATCTTTCTCTCTCTCTCTCTCTCTCTCTCTCTTTACCATGGATATAGAAATTCAATCTTGAACAAGGTGTCGAAGCTCCCAAATCACATCCATATTAGTGTTTAACTCATTCCAAATAGATGGAAGATGGATTCCTACTATCATTAGGAAAGGTAGTTGGATCACCATACAATAGGAAAAATGTGGGAAAAGACAAAGATATGAAAGCTTATTCATCTTTGCTTGAAAGGGTAGAATCCCATATTTCAAACTTGGAGTAAATAAGAATAGCATACAAGAGGTACTAATACAACATGTGTTTATGAATAGAGAGCTATATTTAGAACTTAGAACTCCAAAATTTCCAATGCATAGACCAAATTGTAAGAATTTGATTCTTAAAGTCTTTCTTTTCTTGAATTTGATTTAAGGTTTTCCATTATACTATTTTTTTTGTCTTGTAGATGTCTACTCCTCTAATATTAAGGAATGGCAATTGGTCGAGTCTATTGTTAGTGCTATTGATGTTATGCATAGTTCAATTGGAGAAGAAATGTATAAAGGTAGAAAGAAGATAGAGCTTGTAGAGAATGAAATATTATGTGGGAGCTTTCGCTCAACTGCCAAGACCCATGGACCGCTTATTGTTTCAAGCGTTCCAAGCCAAGCACTAATGGCTACCTCTCACATAACCGATGCGCCATCCATATCTACGGGTGTAGTGAGCTTACCTCCATACCGTTCGAGTTACCTCCTCTCCCGCGCACTCCGGTAGCTCTACGATCCAAGTGCAAGCTTCAAGCAAGCTCCATCCTCAAGCTCCATGCTCCAAGCTCCATTGCCGCGAGCAAGACAAGAGAAGAGAAGAAGAGAAGAGAAGATGGAGAGCTTCTCCTCCTCGGTCCCTCATCCTCACATACTCACTCCCTCACACTCTCACACTCCCTCTCTCAAGCACAAGCTCAAGCAAGCAAGAATAAGAAGAAGAAGAAGAAGAGGAGAGCCACTTTTGGCCACACACAAGAATGAGCTTCTCATTCACTTTTCAACTTTATATACAAAACCCTAAATCCCTTTTGGGCGGTCATCCCCTTTTCCCCTTTTTTACATGGCCGTAGGCTCTTTTTCCCATTGTCCTTCTATCTTCCTAGCTTCCTTTCTAACGCTCGTCTACATTTACAAATTGCACGGGTGAGAGCCCAGCGCTCCTTGAATTAAACCATGATGTGCTTGCGCTCTTTTACAAAAGTTTTGACTTGCACTTTTCCTTGTGCACCTTTGTCTTCCGTTTCTCTTTGCATTGGCCTTTGTCTTTGTCTTCTGCTTTAGCTTTTCTGGATTTTCCACCTTCGTTCGTTTGAGGGTTAACATTACCCCCCTTCCAGATGAGTGCCAGTCCCATGGCACTCACCGTCATAGGTAGTAAGCGTTTAGCATGCACTGAAGACGTGGGTGACAAGGACACCTGTGGTTTCCGTGGAGGAGTGTTAGTGGTGGTGTGGCAGAAGGTCCTGGGGGCCTGTTGGTGGCCAAGGTGGCTGGTGGAAGGTTGTTGGAGTTGGTGGTAGGGCTATTCTGTGTTGGGGATTGCATTGATGGCCAGCACAAGTGTTGGTTTGTTGGGGATTTTGCACATGACAATTCTTTGCGGGCTTGTCGGATGGTAAGGGATAAGCATTTAGAGTTGGATGTTGATGAAGAGCAAACGACACTCTCATTGGAGTCTTCAACACTTACAATTGAAAACCTCTCATGTGGTCTCTCCCTAAGGGTAGTGCTAGTCTTCTCTATTGTGCACAAGACATAGTGCAATTAGTTTGGGAGACAGGTTGAACTCTAAGCAAGCTGAGAGTATTGTCCTGCACTTGAGGACCCAAACTATGTATATACTTCAATGCAGGTATTATGTGAGTGCTTGTGCATACTTAGATATTACTTAGTTAGAAGACTGTCGGCCTGGTTCCTTGTATAGCAATGGGTCAGTGAAGCAAGGGGCTAAGTTGATGGAAAATTTTGTCGATGAAGACGGGGAGTACACTTGAAGATTGCTTGAGACATCATTATGGTCTTGTCAAGGAAATGTAGCATAATTGAGCTTCTTGATGTCTTAGCTTTTGGTAGCTAGTGGCTACTTGTAGTGCTTGGAAAGTATGGTGTACTTTTCCATTGTCTTTCATGCCTTGCTTACCACTGTTGATTGTAATGGCATTGAGATGGAGTGTAAAAGAATTGTGCAGGTGGTTCAGGGTGACAGGTCTAACCATAGGCGAGGCGAGCTCCCTAGGTATGTCCTGCCCTTAATGTGCCCTGAACAATTGTGGGGGACGTACAAAGGGCTAGGGGATTAGGGATGGAGCCAGCCGACCAAGGTCACTGGACGTACCTAATTTGAGGACCCCTAGGTGCAGTGATGTGATCGTGTGTGCTTTTTTTCTTTTTTTCTCTTTTTTTTTGTGGAAAAAAAAAAACAATCAATGCCATACATTGAGGCTATTAGCCTTTCATTTGGATTGAGAAATGTTGGAATCCAAAGGCTATGAAGAATGGATATTACAGAGAGGATTGTGTCACCAGCCCTGATGCTAGAGGAACTGTTGTTGAGATGAAGAGATACACTTGAGATATTGCAAACCTCCTTGCGACACACGCGATGTTGGTACAATTGAGGTAACAACTGCCGTGAGCCAACTATAGAGCTTGTCCCAGAAAGAGAGAGTAGCCCATGAATATGCTTTGGGCCATGCGATGTGGGCGGTCGGCAAGGGTGATTTTTACTTTCGGCAGCGTGGCTTTGCCGCGGCTCTTTGTGGGGTCAATGGTCTTGCGGTGATCGAGCATTGAACACTTTCGCACAAAGACCTGTATCATCCTGCATCCACTCGTCACTTCATGAGAGTATATGCTCGTTTGTGTTAAGTACATCGAACAAATACAATCATGTTAAGACATAATTTTTCTGAATTCTATGATGTCTATTGGGATGCCTATTTCATTGCTTGTTAAGGTCGCATACATTAACGAGAAGTAACGGGAATGTGTACAAGTGGGAATCTTGCCCCTTTACTCATCAAAAAACAAAAATGTTCTGACATGCTGACTTATTGAGCTACTTGTACATCATAGGGGTTTAGTTGATAGGTACGAGGCGGGGTGAGTCCAATTGGCTAGGCGACCGAGGCAGTGCTAGTCTGGGGCTCCCATGAGGCTGGGTAGGGAACATGTCGACCGGAACATGAATGGTGTAGTCCCGGGCTGCTATTGTTTCCAGAATGTCTTTAAACAATTCATTAAATTTTGCCCTATCCCTAGCCGCCTTGTCACTTCGTGAGCACCTGGTGCCCGAGCGTGCGTTGGGGGTCTGTGCAACTAGCGTTGCCACATTTTGTGTGCCTCCCTGAGCGTCCGCTCCCCTGGCCCGCGGATTCTTTGGCCTTCGTCCGGGGCGGTATCGCTTGGGGCCGCGTTTCTTGGCGTACCTTTTAAGAGTGGGCACGTAGCGCACCGGCGGAGGGGCGTGTGTTGCATGTTCCCATCGGCTGCGGAGAGCGTCCTTGCAAGCTAGCTGCCCTTGGTTCTCCATATTTTCCTCGCAGGGGGCTTGTAAGATGCGAATCAAGGATTAGAATTTGTTACATGATAAGACCATTCATATGTAAGGGATTATAGTGCAGGTTATCAAGGCATAGGACGAGAAGGGGAGGGGTGGGGCATGCATTGCTTATTGTAGAGGGATGGCCCCTGTGATGTATATTTAGCCTCCTGCCATTAGCAGATCTTGGCTCATGGCGAGTTACATTGGCTGGTGGTCATGAATTTAGGTAGGGCTCAACCTTGGAAGGATAGATCAGAAAGGGAAGAAGGTGTATAGAAAGGGGCTGCACCCTGTCTACACCATCAAAGTTGTTGGTCAAGGCTTCCTATGGTGGTAATATGGATTGCATGCCTTCGCTTGGAGGTGGGCATGGTCACACAGCTTTTAAATGCGTGATGAGAGGAGGACTTGAGGAGCTTAGCCTGTCAGACCCGACTCTTCTCCCTGCGCTTGACTATCATTGCTTGTGTGTGTTGATATTGTTTATACACGGTGACACAAAAATCAGTGTTTATTTATATACATATTTATGAATCCATGTCACTTCACGAGGGTAAGAACCAATTGTAGAACTCGAGGTTGTACTGGAGCGTGGCACACGCATCCAGCACTCGTGGCAGCTTACTTAGTACCGATAGATATTTTGCCACATTGAGCAGCATGGACCCTTGTCCGAGTCTACTGGCAACATGTAACTCCTCTTCAGTGAGAACCTTATCAAACAGAGAGTTTTCTTGGCTAGGTTCAGCCAAGTCCATACCCCGAATGGCAATCAGCACTCGAAGGGAAGTTGGTGCCACATAGGTTGGGTCCCTTTGGGATCGCCATTTGGCCTACTGACAGTCGCTTTAGTTGCTCTATGTCTACGAGATTTGGTCGACAAAGCACTTCATTGAACGTGACAGTTAAGCGCAGTTCATCAGCCTCCTCGTCCGAGATGAGTTGCAAGCGTTCGTGTAGGAGCCTGCTATAGTGCCCATCAAGGTGTTCCTGCTCTACCCAAGATAAAGGGAAGGGCAAGTAATCTCCAAGCTGCTCCTTGGGGATTGTGCCCATGTCCACAAGGACATAAACGCGTGCGAACACCTTGAGCTTAGCATCCAACTCAGTTAAGCATTCTGCGACACTTCTATGTTCAACGAGGGCTTGCTCGGTTGCTATTTCATGCAAGGTTCTAGGAGTTTGCCTAGGCTTTAGCATAGCTGGGGGCTCAAGCCTATATGAGCAAGATTGGTCAACACTAGGATTGCTCATGCTCTTGGGGTTTCCTTGTTTCTCTTGAGGCTTCGTTATTGCGTCATGGTTCTCCTTGGGTGTGACTGGTGTGAATTCGTCACCCCGTCGTGACAGTGTTGTATCCACTCTTGATTGGTCGATGCGAGTTCTATTGTCGGTGGATTGAGTGTTGAAAGAAACTGTTGATGGCAACAACTGCTTTAATTTTTCAGAGCACATGGATGTGTCTGAGGTTTCATTGCTATTAGGAGAGACATCAATGGACTCACTGGTGGATGGACTTGATGCTATATTCCCCAGCTCTCTAGCGCTCTTGGTCTCAACGTTCTTGGGGTCCACAACCACCCACAACTATTGTTGTTTTCGTTGTTTTCTCCTCTTTTTCTTGGTCAACATAGGTGCATCTAATGGCTCAAGACCTTGGGCTAGGTCGACCGCTGATGTGCTTGGTTGGGCCTCAGCATTTCCCTTCTCTAGTGTGTCCTCATGAAACCTAGTCGTGGCCTGCGGAATAGCCTTGTCAGGTTGAGTGGTTCGATGTGCCACCTCCTTGACCACATCTTTGAGAGGTTTCTCCTCAATCCTAGGCTTTAGGTGCTTAGGAAGGGCTGGAGTTGTTAATGAAGTTGGTTGTGACACCTCCTCCACAGGTAAACTACTAAGGACACGTTCCGCAAGGGATCTTGTCACGGCCAAGGGCTGTGACTGCTGTGATCCCTAATTTGAAGTAGTAGTAGCTAGTTCAATGGACTTGCTACTATTGGTGGATTGCGGTGTCAAGTCCTTAGAGCAATTGGAAGTGGTCGTGTCTTTTGTTTCCCTTAGAGCATTCACTTGTGTAGATCGAGTATCCGTTGATCTAGCCACGGTGGATTGCACGGGCACATCCTTAGGTTGAGAGCTAAGGGTGGTGTCGTGTCCTCCCTCTTGGACATTTGGAAGCTTTGATGTAGGTCGAGATTGGGATTGAGTAGCAGCACTTGACAAGTGTTGTGCTTCCTGTGTCCATTTAGGGAAAGAGGGTGTAGGAGACTTGGGACTCCTAAGTGGCTTTGACACTGGCTTGGAGATTTGCTCATGGCTGTTAGATGATTTTGCTATTTGCTTTGTTGAGCATTTAACCTTGCAATGAGCAATGTTGTGCCTATGATGCCTGCTATCCTCTTGGGGAATCAAAGGTTCCTTGGGCACTAGTGGCTTTTGTGTATCCTCAACGATTACATCTGATGTCTGCTTGTCAAGCGCGCTAGGCTGAGGATCTACCCTCCAATTGGTCCCGTTGGGTTTCTTGATTTCGACCATGAGGGGCTCAGTCACTCCACTATTTTTGACTTGAGACTTGGTTCTTCGTTTAGATCTCCTCCTACGCTTCTTTGCTCTTGATACGATTTGGCCTTCAGTCGACAAAGGGGGTTTAACAGGGGGTTTTGGTATCCAAATCCATCGGTTACCTACATAATACCCTTGAGCCAGTAGCAACGCTTTGGATATCCATCGTGGCGTTGTATTGACTCTCCGTCGATGTCTTCGTCTATAAGGCTTGGGCTTCTTTTGGGGTCTTCTATGATATTTGTAAGTCCAAAGCCCGTCCTTGGCATTGTCTCTTGACCTTCTTGTTTCAGGCATGGCCTCACTCACTGGTTCTCGGTGTTCGACCTGTGCTTGTATCAGTTTTTCCAACAAGTCCTTGCTATCGTTAGTAGGCTTGACTATTATGTCAGCACCTTCCTTGCCTTTCCCTCGAGGTTTGATGAGGTCACCCTTGCTAAAGGTTGTGACTATCCTCACACCTGGTAGTGTCAGGTGTATCCTCTGTGCTACATAGTTGGCCTCACACTTGGTCGCCCTTTTGAAGGGTCTTCCTAGGAGGGTTTCTTTCCCGCAGCTAGCACTATTTGGAGGAACATGAAATAGGATAGGCAAGCTTTCCGTTTCAATTGTCGCAAGGATTTTACACTTCCCTATGAGTGTTTGTGGGTGTCCCCCATAAGGGCTAAGAGTTGCACTAGTCGGTGTGAGCTCTGGTTGGCCTAGTAGGGTCCATGATTCATAGGTCAAGATGTTAAAATCTACTTCTTCATCAATCAGAGCATCGATTGTATGCTCTCTTTTCGCGGTGAGTTTGACCCTAAGATAAGCAGGTGGTACTATGTCTTCATCTTTCGAGTCCTGGCTTGTAAATTTAAGCCTTCTGATGACAGATGCCCTTGAGTCCCCACTTGCATGGCCAGACGTGGATTCTCCACCAATGTCTTGGGTTGTCTGTGCAGTGTTGCTCAAGGTACATCTCTCGTCAAGAGTGTCATGTCTAGTCATCTTGGCATTTGCAGCTTGCTGATGTTGCATTTCTCTCTGATTAGACATGGTATGAACACAATGTCTTTGTATTCTCGTGGTGTGGCCTTTTTGCCCTTGATGGCTAGATTGGCCCATTGAGGTTCTAGGGTCTCTGTTTGTCTCTATTCGGGCACGGGCTTTTGGTTGCTCTTTTGCAAGGGAGAATCCATGCTCATGTAGAGCCATTGCTACACTAGGGTCCAATTTGGAGGACATGTCACATCACGCGTTTTCTCTCCAACCTACTCGGGGGAGGTGCGGAGAGCCCCCTCTGCGGTAAATGCCATATGCAATTTGGAGGACCGTTTATAGCCAAATTTTGAACTACGTGCTCTAAATTTTAGCCCAGTGATGGATCCGTGATGTGCCTTTAGCTCTACGTAGCCTTTGGGGTCAATCTTGGGGTTTAGATGCGTCAAATTTACGTTCTAGATACATGTCCAATTTTCAGGAATTCGATTATCAGATGTCCGATTTTCAGGAGTCCGATTATCAGAATTGGACGTCCGATTTTGGGTTGGTCCGTTCGGCCCCGTGGTCCGATTTTGGTCACATCCGATTCTGGGAGTCGGATTGAAAAGTGGTCCAATTCTGGGAATCGGATTGGACAGGGTGGTCCGATTCTGGACTGGTCCGATTCTACGATTCGGACAGGGGTGGGTCCGATTTCCTCGATTGGACGAGGCGTCTGATCAGACAGGTTGGTCCGAGTGGTCCGAGTCTGTTTACTGCAGCATAGAGGAGCGGAAAATGGAAAAAGAGAAAAAGAAAAGGCGTCTTAAATGGCAACTAGACCCGGGAAAAAATTAAATGCATGGGCACGATCCTCAAGAAGTCTTGGAGTCGCCCAAGGAGAGTAAAAGAATAAAAAGCGCACCATTAAGTGCGAAAACACTTCCAAAACTTTGTAAAAGAATGCCAGGCTCACTCCTATGCAAATTGTATGCATTAGTTGGGGATAGGATAGACTAGAACGATGGGAAAGGAGGAAATGGGCCTAGGCTAATGGCCGGCCATGTAAAAAAGGGGGATGACTGCCCATGGAAATTAGGGCATGTATATAAAGTTGAAAAGTGAATGGGAAGCTCATTCTTGTGTGTGGCCAAAGCTTCTTCTTCTTCTTCTCTTGTTTCTTGCCTTCTTGCTTGTGCTTGAGAGAGGGATTGAGAGAGTGTGAGGGAGTGATTGTGTGAGAGTGAGGGATCTTGGAGAAGAAGCTCTCCATCTTCTCTCTTCATCTTCCCCTCCTCTCTTCTCTTCTCTTGTCTCGTGCGTGGCTATGGAGGATGAAGCTCATGGGAGAGGGATTGAGGTTGCTTGAGCTTGCCTCAAGGATCGTGGAGCTATCGGTGTGCAAGAAAGAGGAGGGCACTTGATCGAGCATCAAGGTAAGCTCACTACACCCGTAAGGTAGGCATTGTGCGTCGGCTATGTGAGAGGTAGCCATGGCTACTCGGTTCGAAACACTTGAGCAATAAGTGGTCCGTAGGTCTCGGGGTAGAGCTTGAAGCTCCCCTACATTTTGGTCCATTTGTCGGGACCGACAGAATTGAGCCTTGAGCGCCACGCGCATCAAATCGAGCATGGAAGTAGGGTTTGCAGCCTAAACCAGTGCTCGAGATAACTAGGAGATTTAGGAGGGTTTAATCCGTGGAACAGGTAAGTATTTGGGTTTGTTGGAAGCATTAGATTAGGACTACTGTTCTGCATTTCTGTTTTTCATATTGCCTGCACTAGATTAAGGTTAGATTAGGGTAAGAAAAGAGAAAATAGAGGTTCTGGCTGTGCTGCTGGAAACAGGAAAAAACAAGGGACCAGATTCAAGTTTTTGGGTGAAATAGGGACATGGAACTGGCTGTAAGGTTCTGCAGTGCTGGGAAAGGACCTTAAGAGGCTTGGGAGGCTAGGACAAACCTCATTTCTTTAGTTGGCCTTGAGAGAGAGAGAGAGAGAGAGAGAGAGAGCTTCTGGTTCACAGGACGAGGAAATGCGACCCCGATTCTAGGCGCATTCGATTCATGTTGCTTCAGATGAGTCCGGTGTGTTTCATTAGTGCTCTAATCAATTGTGGGAAGTTTGTGGTGATTGAGTGCAGCAGGCATTAGGAAGGATCCAAATGCGCCGGAATCGCGCCCGCCCGTAGACGCAGTCGGACCAACCCACAGTGGTCCGATTCCCAGAATCGGACCACCCAAGCTCTGGAGTCAGACCTTCCGATTCCCAGAATCAAACTGTCCGATTGAGAGAGAGTCAAACCAGACTGGTCAGATTGCCAGAATCGGACCAACCCAATCAAACGTGCCACGTGGCACTCGGACTGCCCATTAGAATCAGACCATCGTAGTCGGGCCATTGGGGCTGGACTCGGACCAGTCCATAGTCGGACCACTTCAAAAGTAGGACCATCCTCCTGGTCCGATTCCCAGAATCGGACCACCAGGGTCAGACGATTCCTAGAATTGGACCAACCCTATCCAACTGTTAGAGTTGGACCAAACCGGTCCGATTGCCAGAATCGGACCGCCCGACTCCCAGAGTTGGACCAGCCCTGTCCGATTCCCAGAATCGGACCATCTTGCCAGAACAAAAAGATAAGGATCTTTTGCTGACCTTGCCATAGACTTGACCCCAGGATGCAACCCTGAACACCCCCAAGACCCACTTCGACCATTAGGACCACAGAGACTAATCGAACTTAGGGTGTGGAAAGATCGTAGAATAGCTAGGAACCGAGTTGAAAACTCAAATTAGGCTAAGAACGTGGGTAGAAACAGGGTGGAGTTTACATTAAATGCTTTCTGCATTGGCATTTCACTTTTGTGCTCCACTAAACCTGCACGGCAATAAAAGAGAAAAGCATGTTTTCACACCAAGCACCACGAACGTGTTGAGATATTGAGCTCCACTCGTGATATGCCAGGGTGACCGTTGTGCATTTATGTCACCGACTTGTCAGTTGGCAGATGCGGTTGGTACACCGCCCATGAATAATAGCTAGATGATAGCTATCCTTATCTACTCTAGTTCGTGGCTCAGTTAGTATGCCACCTTAGTTAGTTGAGTTTGGTTTGAGACCCATATATAGGGTTCTTCTATTTCTATGTGCTTGAGTTCCTTTTGGCTTACACAACTAAGAAGAGGAAAACTGTTTTCAGCCTCCATCTTTGTGTGTATTTCCCCATTGTGCAAGCAAGAAAGCTACAAGTGAGACTCCTTCCTTCTCTCCCACAATCTTGATATGGTATCAGAGCCTTGTTCGTGGTAAGGAGCTCAAGAAAGCAAACCAAGTTCGCAGTGTTTTGGTAAGAGGACCAGTGTTGCTTTCATTTTTCTGTTTTGGGAGCAAGTCTTTGCAGGTAGCATAGCCAAAAAGTGCAAGAGTGCATTGTCTCAGATTGAGATGCCCTTCGCGGTGTAGCAAGAGGGCAGTATATGCTACGGGCGAGGGCTTAAGCCCTCGGTTGCTCTGTTTTTTTTATTTGAGGCCATTTCGGGGCCTGTTTTGGAAGCGAAAGTTTTCTGCATGCACTCAGAAAAAGGCCCTATTTTATGCTGTGCGACCACTGTTCTACAGGTTGGTGAAAAGTTACTGTAGAAATTGCATTGTATGCCTGTGCGCAGAGACATTGGGAGTTACAGAATCATCCTTGTTGCCTATTGATGCAAAATTGTCACTAGGAAGTGACTGTGTGGTCAAATACCACTTTCGTCAGTTTTGCAGATTTGCCCTTGTGAGGCTGAAGCTGCATTCTTTGCAGTGACAGAATTTTTTGCAGTGTTCTATAATGGTGTCTGATTCTCTTTCACAGATTGTCACTGAAAAGCTTGACAAGAACAACTTCCAAGCATGGAAGTTCAGAATGACGAATTTTCTTATGGGAAAAGGATATTGGGAATTCGTTGCAGGAAATGAAGAAGAACCAGTTCTTCCTGATGTTCCCAATCAACAGCAAATGCAGGCATTTAAAGCATGGCATGAGAGAGCCAGGAAAGTTATATACTGGCTGTCTATCAACATTTCAGACTCTATGATTGTGCATATTCAAGATGGAAGTACGCCAAAGGAGGCATGGGATACTTTGTCAAAAATGTATAGCACAAATACGTAAGCCAGGAAAATGCAGCTCAAGGAAGAGTTGCACAATGTGCAAAGAGAAAATATGAGCATCAATGACTACCACATGAAGGTGAAGAAGATTGCAGATGCACTTGCTTCCATTGGGTCGCTAGTGGAAGATGATGATTTAGTTTCTATGACCTTGAATGGTCTAGGAAAGGATTATGCACAGTTCCGAACATTCATTTTCGTCCGTGAAAGATTTCCTGATTTTGAGGAGTTGATTGCTCTTCTAATTTCTGAGGAGTAGAGAAATGGTGGTGCATCTTCTTTAGGAGGAACTTCAAAAGAAGCTGTCTTCTACTCAAATGCTGGAAGAGGTAGAGGCAGAGGTAGAGGAGGCCGATCTGGAGGCCGTGGTAGAAATCAAAATATACAGCAAACTCAAGAAAACCAGTCCTATGGAGGAGGACGTGGTAACTCTAGAGGCAGGGGGAGCCAAAGAGGTTGTGGTGGATGGCAAAGAGGCCAAAATGCAAACAACAATGTTGAATGCTACTACTGCGGTAAAATGGGTCATATGGCTAAAGACTGCTATAAAAAGCAGAATGACATCATGAATGGAAAATTGCAACAAGAAAATTATGCATCTTCTAGTAGACAGGGTGATGACAGAAATGAGCATTTGTTTATGGTGCAGCACATGACCAATTCTGTGACAAGTGCAGAAAAAAGCAACGATGTGTGGTGTGTTGACTCAGGTGCATCAAACCACATGACAGGTCATGCACAATGGATGTAGGATGCAAGGAAAATGGAAAAACCAGGATTTGTGGAGACTGGTGATGATACTGCACATCCTATTGTGCAGATTGGAAAAATTCCTTTATCTATGCAGGATGGGAAAAAGAAATACGTATCGAATGTATTTCATGTGCCAAATATCACCAAGAATCTAGTTTCTGTTGGTCAAATGGTTGAGTAGGGCTTGCAGGTCAGATTTAACTCTCATGGATGCTTTGTTGAGGATATGAAAAATAAAGGTCGCTTGATAGCAAAAGGAAAGAAAAAGGACAGAATATTTACGTTGGATGCAGACATGCCTGAATTGAGTGCAACAATATTTGCACATGGGACCGGTGTAGTTGCAGATATTGATATCTGGCATAAATGCATTGGTCATGTTAATGTACAACGACTTAAATCAATGCAAGCCCAAAATATTGTTGCAGGATTGCCTAAATTCAAGGTTGTAGAAATGCATAAGGTATATGAAGCCTGTCAATTTGGAAAACAAGCAAGGAAACCATTTCCTAGACATGTTCAAGAGAGTAAGAAGCCATTGGAATTAATCCACTCTGATGTGTGGACTACTAAAGCTGCATCTCTTGGAGGCTGTCATTATTTTGTCACTTTTATTGATGACTATAGTAGAAAAGTTTGGGTGTATTTTATGAAAAAGAAAAGTGAAGTTTTTGGGCATTTCAAAACTCTTAAAGCTATGGTTGAAAAAGAAACAGGCCTGCAAATAAAATGCCTAAGGTCAGATGGAGGGGGAGAGTACCTCTCAAATGAGTTTGCAAGGTTCTTGCACGGGCATGGCATAAAGTAGCAATATTCATGTAGTCATACCCCACAACAAAATGGAATTGCAGAAAGGAAAAACAGGCATATTGGAGAGGTATCTCGTGCCATGCTCAATGAAAAAGACTTGCCATATTTTTATTGGGCTGAGGCAGTTGCTACAACAGTCTACATAATGAACATGACTCCCGTTGCAGCAATACATGGGATGACTCTAGAGGAGAGGTATACTGGTAGAAAACTAGATATTTCTCATTTGAAGATTTTTGGTTGCATTGCCTATGTTCATGTGCCAGATGAGTTGAGATCCAAGTTGGATCCAAAAGCTGAGAAGTGCATCTTTATTGGTTACTCTCTGCAGCAAAAAGAGTATAGATGCTATAACCCTTCTACTCGTAAGTTTACAGTGAGTAGAGATGTTGTTTTTGATGAGATGAGTAGCTGGTATAAACCAGTAAATGTGATTGATAATGTAGATGCACAAAATGGTAATGCTGCACAGAATTCACAGCATCAGTCACAAGATATTAGTGGACCAGGAGCGTCCTCTAGCAGTGGTTCACATTCTTCGCCATGGACATGTAGATTGAGATCAGGAGAATCTTCTCAAAGCAATGCAGATAGTGGTATGCACGTATCACGAAAAGGAAAAGAGAAGGTAGATCAGCCCATGTTTGATGTGAATGCAGGTCACTCTTATGTGGATGGTGAATCGAGTGGCTCAGAACAGAGCATTGATGATGAGTTGGGTATTCCTTCTATTGTTACACCTGGAGTAAGGAAGACCAAGGATGTTTTGAGAGCACCTGGGAGTGAACCTACTTTACGCAGGTCTACCAGAGCTAGGTATCCTGTGGACAGGCTGAAATACGATGGATTTACAGCCATTCACTATGCCTATATGGTCAAAGTGATACAGGAACCAGAACCCACTTCTTTTGAGCAAGCCATGGGAAAAGAAAAATGGGAGAAAGCCATGGATGAAGAAATGGATGCCTTGGAAGCAAATGCTACATGGGAATTGGTACCTTTGCCTAAAGGTAAGAATGCAATTGGTTGTAAGTGGGTTTATAAGGTGAAGCACAATGCAGATGGTTCTGTGAACAGATACAAGGCAAGATTAGTAGTCAAGGGGTATGCACAAACATATGGCATTGATTATGAAGAAACATTCAGTCCGGTTGCAAGGATGGCAACTGTAAGAGCAGTCATTGCTATGGCTCCATCAAAGGAATGGTCTTTACATCAGATGGATGTAAAGAATGCCTTCTTGCATGGTGATTTGCAATAAGAGGTATATATGGAGTAGCCACCAAGTTATGTGCATTATTGTTCATCCTGAGTTTGTTTGCAGGTTGAAGAAAGCCTTGTATGGCTTGAAGCAAGCGCCTAGAGCATGGTCTGACAAGATAGGACAGTATCTTGTCACTATTGGCTTTCAGATTTCCAAGGCAGATTTCTCACTTCATGTGAGAAAAATAGATAAAGATATTATGCTACTTGTCATTTATGTTGATGATTTGATTATGACAGGTGACAGTGATGAAGATATCCTTCATGTGAAAATGCTATTGAAGCAGAAGTTTGAGATGAAGGATTTGGGAGAGCTGCGTTATTTCTTGGGCATTGAGGTGATTAGATCACCAAGTGGGATATGGCTCTTGCAGAGGCAGTATGGATTGGACATGCTTTCCAAATATGGGATGACAGGCTGTAAGCCTATTTCAGTTCCTTTGGAGCAGAATGTGAAGCTGAGCGCAGATGCAGGTGAGCTTCTGGAAGACCCTACTATGTACAGACGCATAGTAGGAAGTTTGATTTATATGACTATTACCAGGCCAGATTTGAGCTATGCTGTTGGATTGGTAAGTCAGTTTATGCAGGCTCCAAGGAAACTACATTTGGATGCGGCTAGACGCATACTCAAGTATGTAAAGTCCACATTGCAGTATGGACTACTTTATGAGACTGGGGTTCAGATACAGTTGTATGGATACAATGATGCTGATTGGGCTGGTAGTATTGTTGATAGACGATGTACCAGTGGATATGTGTTCTCTTTAGGGAGTGCTGCAGTCACTTGGAGTAGCAAGAAATAGCCTACAGTTGCCTTGTTGAGTACAGAGGCTGAGTACAGGGGCGCAGCAATGGCTGCATGTGAGGTAGCTTGGTTGCATAAGCTACTTTATGATATGCATCAGCCTACAGATGGGCCAGTTGTCATTTATTGTGACAACATGAGTAGTATACACTTGGCAAATAACCTAGTCTATCATGCTAGAACAAAGCACATTGAGGTGCATTATCACTATGTGAGGGAGAGGGTTTTACTAGGTCTTATTGATCTAGTTTATGTCAGCACAGAGGATCAGGTAGCTGACATATTCACGAAGGCATTGGGTACAGAGAAGCTGCGCATGTTCAGAGACCTACTTGGTATGCAGGAATTGGGATTGAGCTCGAGGGGGAGTGTTGAGATATCGAGCTCCACTTGTGATATGCCAGGGTGACCATTGTGCATTTATATCACCGACTTGTCAGTTGGCA
The DNA here is from genome assembly GCF_053477565.2 of Lygodium microphyllum. Taxonomy (NCBI): domain Eukaryota; kingdom Viridiplantae; phylum Streptophyta; class Polypodiopsida; order Schizaeales; family Lygodiaceae; genus Lygodium; species Lygodium microphyllum. The sequence goes on from NC_141141.1 coordinate 25,922,943, forward strand.
AATGCGGTTGGTACACCACCCATGAATAATAGCTAGATGACAGCTATCCTTATCTACTCTAGTTCGTGGCTCAGTTAGTATGCCACCTTAGTTAGTTGAGTTTGGTTTGAGACCCATATATAGGATTCTTCTATTTCTATGTACTTGAGTTCCTTTTGGATTACACAACTAAGAAGAGGAAAACTGTTTTCAGCCTCCACCTTTGTGTGTATTTCCCCATTGTGCAAGCAAGAAAGCTACAAGTGAGACTCCTTCCTTCTCTCCCACAATCTTGATAGAACGCACCAAGCACAACATGGGAGTAAGGATCGCTGCTGCTTTCAAATAACAAGGAACACATCTGGATACCTAATAACATTAAGGAACCCACTAGTAGGAGAAGACCCCAAGACTTAGACAGGCGCCTGAGAGCCCTACTAGTAGTACCTGGAGAAAACACGAAGACATGGGAAGCAACAAGATAGAGGAGTGGAAGCTGCCAGAGCTGATTGGATTCATTGACAATCTTGTGGAGCTGGAAGTAGAAACAATGTCGGGATCAAGAGGCGACTAAGGGGAAGACCAATTAGAATTAGGAGAATTCCCAACCTCGGTCCAGGAACTGGTCCACAACTACGATCTACTCACCAGGACCATGATCCAAGGTAGACCTGTAGAGGAAGTAATGGCTAACCTGGAAGAAGAGAGAAGAGCTATCAAGAGAGAGCTGGAAGGCATAATTGCCTACAACCATGAGCAAAGGGCTAGAAGGCTGCAGCAAGATGTGGATATGTACGAGGCTAGATGAGTACTAGACCTAGCTAGGGCAGCCAAGTCCGGACCGAACGTAGAGAGGGAACGGGCAGTAGAGGCTGGCATGACGTTGAGTGAACTAGTGGCAAAGCGACTCATGGACAATACATCCGTGGAACAGAGTGCTACTACCCTAGCCATTGCGCTACTGTCAGGATTGGGAGTCACGCAAGGGGCTAAAGGGTAGGCTAGAATCCCCATAGTAGCGAAACAACTAGCTTGATACGAACCTAGCAGTGACCCGTACAGCTTCATGGAGCAGTTCGAGCAAGTATGTGAGGCGAACGGTCTTGCTGACCCTGCGCAGCGAGGTCAAGCCTTCGGCCTATGCTTAGGCGACAAGGGGAGGACCTGGTACTCTAGTCTGGATGATACAAAACGTACAAACTTCGCTCGCCTTAAGGGCCTCTTCATCAAGAGGTTTTTGGAGGCAGGGTATTCGGATAACCTCATTGTTAGGTTGATGAATATTAGTCAAAGGGAGAAGGAGGACATTAGGGATTACGTTACTCAGGTGCATAGCCTCTACAAGAGAATCGCTGCCAATGAGCGACCTACCGAGAGGGCAGTGTCTACAGTGTTCATGAACGGGATTCGGAGCAAGGAGCTCTACAAGGCTTTGGCTAGTAACTCCACCTTACAACGATACGTGCTAGCTCGAGTCTTTGAGGAGGCAATACGCGTAGATGATCAACTTAGGGAACGAAGCATGAGGGCTACCAACCGAGATAGTGCAGGCCAGAGGGACCCTGAGAGATCAACCACCTTAGGGGAAAAAGTAACTGCTAGCATGCAGGACAAGGAAAAGAGTGTAGACCAGGACCAAGGGATGGCAAAGATGAGAATGGAGATTGCGCGGTTGCAAGAGCTCGTTAGAAAGCCTGTGAGATCGCATGTACAATGTGTGTACTGCAGCGGCAATCACCTCCCAGTGGAGTGCCAAGATCCTAGATCTCGGCCGTGCTCAAATTGTGGTAGATTCGGGCATGATCTAGCGCATTGCAGAATGCCGAGGAGATTCCCATACACACAGCAGTACAACCCTCCATACTTAGGTAATAGGCCACCTAATTTCTTTGGCAGGGGAACCCAGTTAGCTCTTCCAGCACCAACTAACTCAAGACCGGTCGTGCCTAGGCTGGAAATGAACCCAACTGGTATACCTAGGCCACCAGGGCCTTTTGTGACTCACCCACCTAGCGATGCTCCTGTTCACTTTGTGGAGGAGCCTAATGAGGAAGAGGCATATGTCAATCCGTATGTATCCTATGACGAGGAGGGCAACCCAGTCCTGATGGACTATCGGCTAGTGCCGGTGATGGCTTTAGGAAGAGGACGAGGCAGAGGCTTTGGAGGGCCTAGCTCAAATCCAGTCACATGCTGGACTTGTGGCCACCCAGGCCACATTTCATCACGCTGCCCAGAGCGAGAACAAGCTAACAAGGACAAAGCGGATCTCCGATGCACAGAGTGTGGAATCACACATCTGTTCCCTAACTGTCCTAGGCAGAAGCCATCAACGAGTGTTGCCAACATGCCATCGGTGCCTTTGGGGCTCTTTGGAGTGGAAACTTTTGGTAGTGAGGATACGCCCATCCCGCTACATGCTATGATGCGAGCTCAGACGAAACAAGCAGACATCTCCTTGCCAGGGCCAAGTAACCTTGATGCAACCTCAATAGGGAAGAAAAGTCGGAGGAGACGGAAAAAGAGAACCGATGCGAAGATAACCCTTAAAACCGAGGAAACGACTATGCTGGTAACAGGAAAGAAGGTCACAGACACAGAGGCAGAGACCTCGGCTCCTAAGACAGCGGAGCTAGGGAGAGCCAAGGTAGGGGAATATCCCCACCCCAAACGGCAACTCGAAGCTATAGCCAAGGTCAAGGAGTGGGTCAAGGATGCCCAAAAGCACCTTGAAGATGCTGAACCCATATTGGAAGACCCTATGGACAACTTCTCCAGTGTTAGCACACCAGTCTCACCCTCAAAACCACAGGCTGGGAGCATACCTACACCACTAGGAGAGACTCAGCAGCAAGGCCGGGGGGAAGCTTACCAGGCCAGACAGAATGCATGGCCTAGAACTACTAGCCTCAGAGGAAGACAAGGGTCCAATAGCCTCCTCACAACTTTGCTGTCCACTCTAGTAACTCTAAGCTTGGAGGATCTACTTAGGCAAAATCACTCCTTGTGGCAGGAGTTAAAAGACTCGATCGAGGGACACGCAGAACTTGCGGGTGCTGATCCACAAGATCATGATGCAGTTACACGGATCCCAAGTCTAACTCTACACTCAGATACTAAGTCTTTGCACATCAATGCTTTTTGGGAAGGCACTGAAATGCACACAGTTTTGCCCGTCCTAGCCTTAGGAGACATGACTCGAAAAGGAATTGTAGACACATGCGCCGGTGTTAGTGTGCTAAACCATGCGGTCCTAGAGGCATGGGGAAACCCTCCTATAGAGACTGCTAGATTCAATGTCACGCTAGCAAACGGAATGAAGGTAAGACCATTTGGGGACTTAAAGAATTGGCCGGTAAAGATTGCCGGTGTGAAATTTTCGGTAAACTTCATTGTCATGAAGGGAGTGGATTACGACATACTATTAGGCTGACCTTGGATGAGGAATACACGAGTCATAGAGGATTGGGGCAATGGATTGATTTTCCTAGGGAACAAAACTAGTGCAGTGAGGGTAGAGATGGACACTTGGACGACAACACTTGTTGACCTAGCTGCCATCTTGGCTATGCTAAAAGGTAATACTCAAATGACCAAACCTTATGGATCGCTCACTAGATATATTCCTTGCCCTGAGGATGAGAGGGATTGGATGCACGTTTTGGCAACCATTGACCTACCATTCTCGGGTGAGGAAGGACCACATCCAACAGGCAGCAGGCTACTAAAGCCGCAACCATGTCGACTAAGGAGCTAGTGGTGCCGCTCTGCATGATGGCAGGAAGCTCACTCAACCCAGGCAAACCGGCCTCGTCCCACATCCCCAACAACAAATTAGAGCTTCAGGAAATCGTAGAGTATCTGACCGATAAATTGGACGGCAATTTGGCTGCTAACTTAAAAACTCTACGTGACCTTTTAGCTAAACCAGAATGGAAATGGACCAAGGTCCATGACCTGAACTTGTTATATAATTGGGCTTTAGTTACTGACAACAAGGAGATTGAAGAGGGAAGCTTGGGGGATGATGAGCAATTAGAAGGACAGGACCCGGACGATGAGGAGTATGAGGACTGTCACTCTACGGGAGAAGAGAGTGAAGAAGAGGTAGACACGATAGAGTACGACACAGAGGGAAAAGCGATAGAGCAAATTAGGGCAGACTTAAGGCCTAGGAAAGAAGGGATCAATGGAAACGAAAAAGGAGTCATGCTAATGGAGTGTGACAGATCCTGGCTAGAACGAATAGGAGCCGTGGATTACGAGCAAGCCGGAGTAGCACAACCATGGGTAATTCCAGTGCTCAAGATAGATTCTCCTATAGAGCTACAACCCCCTGGGGAAACACCTTCCTCAAGTGAGGGATGCGAGTTCAACTCAGAGTCAGAAGCTAGCACTGAAAGTGATCCCAAGATATCGCAACCCTCTAAGGTCAAACGCACCAAGGGAGACTTGCCAGTCCACATGAGGCACAGGAGGCTAAAAGAGGAGGCCAAGAAGCAAGCAAGGGACTCAGAAGCGGAAAGGCAGAGGAAACCACAGGATCTACCCAAGCAGTTTACAAAATTTAAAAAGGGTGACAGAGTGGTGGTCATGTTAGGTGCAAAAAGATAAGGTCAGACTAGTGAACCGATCGAGGAACCCGCCAAAGTCAAAGAGGTTAACTTGGCTGGGAAAGGCAAAAAACCAAGACCAGTGTTCGTTGCAGATGACTTGGGGGAGGAGGAAGAGACCAAACTTGTTGGGCTCCTGCAAGAGTACGTTGACGTGTTTGCCTGGCGAACTTAAGGGAGTCGACCCCAGGGTCGTGACTCATAACATCCCAATGGTTCCAGATGCAGTGCCAACAAAACAACGACCTTAACCCATGAATCCCAAGCACGCCCATGCAGTGAAGGAGGAGATTGATAAACTCAAGAGGGCAGGTTTGATATATGAGATCGAATACACGGACTGGGTATCACCTATCGTGATTGTCATGAAGAAAAATGGAAAAATCCGAGGGTGCATAAACTACAAAAAGGTGAATGCCGCTACGAAAAGGGATAACTATCCTTTACCTTACACTGAGCACATGTTGGAGAGGGTAGCACGGAAGGAAGCCTACAGTTTTCTGGATGGTTTCTCGGGTTACAATCAAGTCCAAGTGCACCCTGATGACAGGCACAAGAATGCCTTTGCCACGGAATGGGGCGTATTCGCCTACATCGTCATGCCTTTTGGGCTAATGAACGCACCTGCAACTTTCCAACGCCTAATGTGCACTATCTTTAAGGACATGCTTAGGCGCAAACTGGAAGTGTTCATAGACGACCTATGTTTACACTCTAGTTGGGCCGAACACTTGGAGAAATTGAGAGCTGTCTTTAAAAGGTGTAGGATGTACCACCTCTCGCTAAACCCCTTGAAGTGCCAGTTCTAGGTAAAACACGGATGCATCTTAGGGCACGTAGTGTTAAGGAACGGCATTGCTACTGACTTTTCCAAAGTCAGAGTCATTGTTGACCTATCGCCACCCGACAACTACAAGGGAGTTCAGTGCTTCTTGGGACACACTGGATATTATCGACGATTTGTGCTAAATTATGCATTAATAGCTAGACCTCTGTACAAGCTATTGATAGTGTTTGAGTGGACGGAGGAGTTGAAAAAGGCTCTTACGACTGCACCAATCTTGCGAGCCCCAGATTGGAACGTAACGTTCCATGTGCACATAGATGCCTCTAAGTTCTTTATTGGAGCCGTGCTATGCCAGCCTAGTGAGCATAACTTGGATTACCCGGTGAGTTTTGCTAGCAGACAGCTCACAGAGACCGAGATGAACTATTCCACGACGGAAAGGGAGGGGTTGGCCATGGTATTTGTGGTAAAGAAATTTAGGCATTACCTGTTGGCCACTCCCTTTGTCTTCTTTGTTGACCATCAAGCCCTACTGTATCTTGTGAACAAGCCTTGTGCTACGGGACGCATAGCTAGATGGTTACTCCTTTTACTGAAGTTTGACTTCTCTGTGGTTGTATGCAAAGGAAAGCAGCACTACATGGCTGACCACATGTCCCGCATACCCACAGGAGAAGCCACTGGGCAAGGGATGCCTAACGATTTGCCAGACGCCCACCTTTTTAACTTGTCTAGTGAGCGAGAATTATTTAAAGCAGATCTGACGCCGTATTGGGCCGATGACATAGTGCAAGCACTAGAAAATGGTTTACCAGAGCGACCCATTGAGAAGGCCAGGCTGAAAAGACTTATCTTGAAAATCCAGCCATACCAACTGATAGCTGGCCAACTCTACAGGTTGGGACAAGACGGTTTATTGCGCAGATGCATGTGTGAGCACGAGATGCACGATGCATTAAAGAAGCACATGGTGGAATCACTGGAGGACACTTTAGTGGGGACACAATAGCCCGAAAGGTGCTACAATCCCAGCTATGGTGGCCCACCCTATTCCGCGATGCAGCTAAATTTGTAAAGCACTGCGATGAGTGCCAAAGGACCAAAGTGCCTGCGTGAAAGGACAAGATGGAGTTGACCCTTGTCATAGCCCGACAACCCTTTGAAAAATGGGACATCAATTTTATTGGACCTATCAGTCCTGCAGCACAGTATTCCCAAGCTCGATACATCATAGTGGCGATCGACTATCTAACGAAATGGGCAGAGGCACGAGCCGCGAGGAAGAACGACACTAGGACCACCGCAAAGTTCTTGTGGGAGCAGGTCATTTCACGGTTTGGCTGTCCAATCGAACTTGTAAGCGATCAAGGCACACACTTCATTAATGAAGTGATTGCCCACTTGCTCTCTACCTTCCTAATAATCCATCGAAAGTCCTCTCCCTATTACCCTCAGGCTAATGGTCAAGCCGAATCCACAAATAAAATCCTAGTCAATGTGCTTACAAAAGTTGTGTCTACTTCGAGAAGCGACTGGGACAACAAGCTAATGGCGGCCTTGTGGGCCTATCGCACAGCTTATAAAACGGCTGTAGGACAGATGCCCTTTAGGCTGCCGTACGGAACTGAAGCCATTTTACCCTTAGAATTCTTTATCCCTAAGTTGAGGCTAGCAGTCCAGGAGCGTTAGGAGGGCAGAGAGGCTTGGACACCCGCTTGGTGGAACTCGAGTGCTTAACGGAGACCCGACTCCTCGCCACTCACTCTCTGATTTGTGAAAAGGCTCGATGAAAGATGTGGTTTGACAAGCATGTCAAGCAGTGAGACTTCGAATAAGGGGACCTTGTTCTGCTGTACTCAGTAAAAGGATATAAACAGAAGATGAAGTTTCGGGGGCTAGGACCTTTCAGAGTACGCGTGATCGGTAGGACCGGGAATGTTGAGTTGGAGACACTTGACAGTGAAGGAATAGGCTTTTTTAACGGCAGCCGCATTAAGAAGTACTATCCTCCTTCACATCCATTACATGAGCCACCCATGCTAGAACCCCCATTGAACGTCCGCATGGCTACTGTAACTGACCTTACAGATCAGGATGAAGAAGCAGTGGCACCGGCGTACCTGCGGATCACAGTCACAGCACGAGCGATGTATTCTTTTGAAGCCTTGATTGGAACTATGGCCTCGTGCCGAGCTCTCAACCCCAGGCCCAAGCCCACCAAGAGCTCTTACAAGGCCAAAGAGTCCAAGTTTCTATAGGTGCCGAAACGGCAAAAACCACATCCGGGTAGACCACCCAAGTATAATCCTAAACGTCAAAATTATCAACCATCTCGACCCAAGAGGCAGTCTAGGTGCTATCGCCGTAGACATACAACCACGCCACGCTGGATTCCCAAAGATCTCTTGCGGACACAAGATACTACGAGGGCAATCCTTGGATTTGGGTGCCTAAAAGTAGCTAGCTACGAAGCCCATCTACAAGCAATCTCACCCCAATGAGAGAGGCTTGCACAAAGGGCGCCCAACACATAGTCAGCAGGCCCTGGCCAGCTGTGGCTAGCAAGCCTCAGCACATCTATCGACCAAAGCACATGCCACAGGCCTTAAACCTACCTAATCCAGAGAACTTACAAACCACTATGACTGTTCACTCAGAACCTAGCACTACCCCCATGCCTCCGGAGCCTCCTGGAGCATCTCAAAGTGCTTCAGAGTGCAAGGCCCAACCCGTGACACCGATGAGGAAGTTACAACTATCCAGTCTAGTTGCACCACCCCCGCCAGCGGGTCTTAAACCTTCATACGTAATACGCCATTTCCTCTCTTTGGCTAAGGACCTTGTCGTAACTTCTGGGGATGACTTAATAACCTGCATTAAAATGTTAGACGAAACTTTCACTACATTTGCTAGAAGCTACGAGAGGCTAGACCTAGGCCTTCTTGACAAAACGCTTGCTTCGAATGTTCGTGCATTGCCATGCACTTGGGAGGAATATGAACTTATGACCACTAAAGTCCCCAAAATTGCTGCCGAACTGATAGCAAACGACAAAATCTTGAAGGATCAAGCTGCCCTCAGAAGACTTATCACTTTGTATCATAAGCCTCCTCGTTCTGCTCCTGAACAGGAGTTGCAAGAGCTCAAGCAGATGGCAAGCTCACCTTCCACATTCTTGTGGCAGTGGTTTACGCTAAGGATCCAATGGGAGAAAAAAGGTTGTCGCATAATGACCAATGCTGAGCAATGCAGGGCAGTTAAAACTATCGAATATGACCCCACTTATGTGGCACCTATCTCGTTTAGGATCTTGGCCATCACTCGTAATCAGCATTTGGACGACCATGTGCTCGCCCACCCCTACAGTGACCAATTCCTCACTGAAGAGGAATTACATGTTGCCAGTCGCCTCAATACTGGAGATCTCTTCCATGACGTTTTGACCTACATTTCCCAAGTCTCCATCCAACCATCTACTCTGGATTGTCATGCCCAATTCGAATAAAATCCAAGCTTCTATGATTGGCTATTGGTTAGGTAAGTCAACCCACGCGAAACAGCGCTTACCTCATCCTTTCTGTGCTAATCCTAGGAAGGATTCTTTGAACGATCCCCGATGGAGGGGGGAGCAATGTGAGCAAGAGCTGAGCAAAAATGAAAAGTTATGCTATCTAGCTAGCATATTGTTCTAATTAAGTAAGTTTCTATGGAAGAATACTGTAGAGTAAAACAATAGCAATGGTCAAGCCTCTAAGCAAGTGTACCCATTTTGAGCACATATATTTTTCTCTCAAACAGAGTTCTGATTAGAAATAAGCCGATTGTTAGGCATTAATGTTGGCATGGTGTGTTGACAGGTCACCACCATGGCAGGACAGGACAAAGGGGGCAAACTCCCATTCTCTGAAGAGGAAATGACCAAATTCGACATCAGCATCAAGATGCGAGGATTCAGTCAGTTCACTTTCAAGCACACACTGAATCTAGACGAGGCCATCCTGGAGGAACCCGCGATCAAAAACTCGGTGGACAGATGCCGCCTCCACAAGTATGTGGAGAAGGTGGGGCAGGCTGTGGATTATAGCATGTGTGTGGATTTCCTGAGGAACTTCGACAAGAGCCGGAACTGTGGCACTGTCACAGTAAGAACAGGGGAGCAAGAAAGAAGAATCGAAGTGCCCCTTAATGCAACAATCATAGAAAAGGCCCTGGGGCTTATGCCAAAGAAAGAGAGAAAGCCGAGACGAGATGTTTACACCATGCTAGGGGTCAAGAAAGAAGCGGTGCATACCGTGGATGGAATCAGCTTGGCTGACATCCTGGACCCAGCGGTGAAATTACAAGCAAAGATGATCCATACCCTCTTCTCGGGCCAACGTTACAATGCGCTGATGAACAGGATCAAGGTCCCACTATTGGAAAGCATAGCAGCAGGAGTCCTTGAAGAAATGGACTAGAATGGATTCGTACAAAAGACCATTCAAAGTTTAGCTGCCCTCCTCACTCCGACAGAATCACCAACAGGAGGAGAATCCCCTGCCTCAACCGCGCGCTCCGCAAGGAAGAAACTTGCATCAAAGGCAGCTACAATCAGATACGGGGGCATCTTGACAGCCATCATAGACGAAGCAATAAAGAATGAGGGCGTCATGGAGGAGGAAGTTGTGCATCAAAGCCCACCTCACCACGAAAGAGGGGAATCAAGCGAAAGAACAGTAAGTGACAAGGGAAAGCAGGAGCTGCCGCTTCCATGAGCGAGCAAACCCGAAGAACAAAGCAAAAGTGATAGGAGACAAAAGGAGAAGAAAGAGAAATTAAGTAAGGAAGAATGGGCTGACATCAAAAGGGCTTAAAAAGAGTCTCGAAGGGCTGAGGTAGAAAGGAGGAGGAAAGAGGAGGAGGAGCTTGCCAGGATAAGAGAGGAGTCGAAGAAGGCAGAAGAGGACAGGAAAAGAAGGGCGAAGGAAGAAGCCGAGGAGCAGCGACTAAAGGAACTGGCCGAATTGGCGGAAGCTACACAAAGATCGGTGGAAGAGACCCATGGGGGCGGGGAACTCGAACCCGCAAGCCCTTGCCATAAAGCCGAAGCCAGCGCAAGTGTGGAAGCAGCACCAGTGGTCATAGGCAAGGGCAAGTCCCTCCTACATCCACTCCCTCCCTCCTTTGTGCCGACAACAGCTGAAACTACGACTGCAACTACTGCACAACCCACACCTCCCATTGACATGGCACAGCTCATGACCATGGTGCAGATGCTCGTGAGCAAGGTGGCCGAAATCGTCCCTGAAACTAGATTGAAAAGGCCCACCACCGCGTAGATGCAGAGTCACGGCAAGACCCCAAACGACAAAGGTTGGAGGCATCAACCACCATGCCCAATACTCCCATACATGCCACAAACTATGACGCATATGTGGCCGAGTTACTGACACAACTAGACAAGGCAAAAGAAGAGAAGAAGGTGGCCCTACTGGAACTAGAGAAAGAAAAGGAGACGTCAGCGGCCCTCACGCTAGAGGTCTCAAGGCAGGAAGCTGACAGACGGAGAGAAATAAAGGCCCTGCAGGACTAGCTAGCAGAAAAAATGAAGGAAGCCCAAAACAATGAAAGCCGCATTAGGAAAAGGCTGGAGGACGAGGAGCAGAGCCTGGTGGCTAAACAAAGGAACCTAAAACTAATGCAGCAATACAGTGATCTACAGCAAAGGGTTGCCCAAGTGGAAAAGCTGTACCGGGAGGTTCAGGAAGGCGAAGCCACTCTTCCACAAGAACATGCCACGGAGCCCCAGTCATGGCAGGAGCAAGAAGAATAGAACAGGTTAATAAGGGAAATCGAATTCCTAAAAAATGAAGGGCCGGGAGTCTCAGCAGCAGCTGAAGCAAAGCGGCTACAGGATGAAGTGCAGAGATTGCAAGATGCGCTGGAGACCTCCCAGGAAGACGTGGAAGCCCTCATGGCCATGACCTTTAATTAAAAAATGCTATTCCTCGCTGAAATCCAGAGCCAAGAATATTTGGTACAAGAGAAATCAGAAATCCTGGCCGAGGCGCACCACAGGCTCAACATTGTCGATCAAGCAAGAGGGATCGCTGAAGAACAACTCGCTCAGAAACTAAGAGAAAGAAACCAGTTATGGTTTTTATCAAATGAGCAGCAACAGGTAGTAACCACCTTGGCGAGCCAGCTGGAGGAACAAAGGCAAAGGATGGAGGAGAGAGCCATGGAGTGGGAAAGGAAAAACTTTGACAGGGTAAGGGACTTAACTGAACGCCTGACGGGCAGAGTGCGAAAGAATGCTTGCCGAAGCTAGGGTTGAGGCTGCAGAGATAACCACTAAGACCCAATGACAGGCCTTTCTCAACACGGTGCTCCACGTGACGCAAGCCGAGGGTGATGATACAGTGGAAAAGGTAAAAAGAAAGTTGGAACTAAGCACCCGGGCTCTAAGATACGTCTTCAAGAGCGGGACCTTCCAACAAGTACAGGAATAACTAAAGAGCAATAATTCTTCTACTTGCGCTGTACGGGCCTTTCCATTGCGGAGCTCAAGGAGTTAGGTTTTCAAGAGCAAGAGTAGCCACCGCCACCACCACCAGTCATTCCTCTTGTGGGTGAGTGAAATGTCGAAGAGGGCCCGGACTTCGAGCAAGATGATGACGAAGAGCCACAAAGGATTCCGAGTCTGCCTCAACCCGAGATCCCACAGGAGGAACCTGCCGATGCCGAGCTACCTGAACACATAATTGCAGCAAGGAGAAGGAGGCAATAGTTAGCGGAGGAGGCCCAACACTGAGCACACATACTTCCACGACAACTCCCTGAGGAGCCCATGCCACTGAGAAATGATACACATCCTGTAGATTGGCCCCAGGAGTTGGTCATCTGGCGCTAGCGAGAGCTACATAAGAGGCCATTCGAGCTTTCATTCGCTTTTCCATGCTCCTTGGACCGGGCCCTGCCTTTAGAAGTCGTAGCCAAGATCAAAGATCTGGCTAACAAACTCACAAACAGATGGATGGAAGAAAGAAGCATGATAATTACTAGGTGGAGACAAGAGCCACGAGAATACTAGGAAGACAAGGTCAGTCTGGTTCCCAAATCCGTCCAAGGCTACGAGGCATAGCCGAAATGGCAAAGGAGGATTTGGGACACCAATTTTGATGCCTGGACCGCATTTTGTAGCTCCCTCCCCGAAGAACGTAACGATCCCATCTACATGCCCTACCCCCGTAGGCATGGAATGGACTACGATAGAGATTTACATGGGGATTATGACTTCCCAAAAATCTATAATGTAAATGCTAGAAGCCCGGAGGAGTGCTTAGTATTTAGGGTAGAAGATATACTTCCCTCCATAAATCGTTTTCTTGTAGATTTCTCTTCCTGCCCCGATCCAGCATTCTTAACCACTTGTAATTACCTCCGACTTCTCAAATTCCTGCTACTCCAGAAACCTGCAGCAGTGGAAGCCCATCTCCCCCCACTCTTTTTTTATATTAACCTAGGAATAGACAATAGAGCCATGACTAGGTTGATGCTGCACGCTACTCTCCTCCTTGCCTTCTGCTTAGAGCTCTTAGAGAATATGAGTGACACCCATTTTGCACAGTGTAATCACCCCTTCTTGTCCACCACTCCTCTGAGAGCTAAAGCCGGTATTAAAGAATACCTACAAAGTCGCGTATTTTTATCACAATGCCTGCGACCGCCCCGTGACTAAATAGATGCCCCATACCTTAGCCAATGTACTCTCTCTCATCCAAAAAAAAAAAAAACGTGCTTGCAGTCTTCCTTCACTATTATGGTGCACTACCCTCACTGCATCTAGAGTCCTCTCTAGCCCCTCCCCCACTTTACACTTAGGGCACATCAAGGGCAGGACTTTTTAGACCTGTCACCCTAAGTTTTGCACCTCACCTCCAACGCCGCACGCACTGGGTCCTCAAGTGTGGGACATAACCAAGGGCTTGCCCAAGGTTAGACCCATCTCCCAATTCCATTGGCACGGGCACCTACACTACACAGTGAGACAGACACACCCCCTAGGAAGTGCACCACTTTTCTTGCAGGTTATGTTCATTTTCAAGAACAGGCTGCTTGGTTGAAGGACATCATCTACTACATCCTCCAATGACAAGGAAATTTTCCAGGAGTCGAAAATGACCACATTACCGCAACTTCAGGCGCTTCGCTGCGAAGGTTTAAATGGCTCAATAGATTTCATGTTGCCAATCATCCACCTACTCATGGCTGCCATGACTGAACCAAATCAAGCAGAAGGAAAACCTAGTGATGGAGCTGCCATTGGCATAGATCTTGGAACCTCATCGTCCGATGATCCATGCCCACCGCCTCAAGATCTACAGATCGCTTATTGATACCACAAGCCTGAAGACTTTCAACTCAAAACTGAAGATCCTCTATTCACCACCAGGGGTTTTTCACCCAAGCCACGGTTTTTCAAGGCAACCAGCTTTCGAGGGGTTTCTCCAGAATAAATCCCTCCAATACCATCCTCCTAAAGGATTGCTTTTATTGCTTCAAGTGTTTCGGATACTCAAAAGACGACCGGCTCCATAGGGGCGCCAGAACAGTGTGAAGGATGCCGAGAATCTTCATGAAGCCTAAAGCATGCTGGAATCTCTACTGATCATTGTCATCAAACTCCATCACCTCTCATTCACAAGCATCAGTGTCATCTCCCCACCAGTTCCACCTAGCAATAGCATCATCTATCCCACTACCTCCCACCACAGTGCCATGGGACTGGCACTTGGCTAGGAGGGGAGTAATGTTTACCGTAGCACAGAGGAGCGGGAAATAGAAAAAGAGAAAAAGAAAAGGCGCCTTAAATGGCAACTAGACCTGGGAAAAAATTAAATGCACGGGCACGATCCTCAAGAAGTCTTGGAGTTGCCCAAGGAGAGTAAAAGAATAAAAAGCGCACCATTAAGTGCAAAAACACTTCCAAAACCTTGTAAAAGAGCGCCAGGCTCACTCCTGTGCAAATTGTATGCATTAGTTGGGGATAGGATAGACTAGAACGGTGGGAAAGGAGGAAATGGGCCTAGGCTAATGGCTGGCCATGTAAAAAAGGGGGATGACCGCCCATGGAAATTAGGGCATGTATATAAAGTTGAAAAGTGAATGGGAAGCTCATTCTTGTGTGTGGCCAAAGCTTCTTCTTCTTCTTCTCTTGTTTCTTGCCTTCTTACTTGTGCTTGAGAGAGGGATTGAGAGAGTGTGAGGGAGTGATTGTGTGAGAGTGAGGGATCTTGGAAAAGAAGCTCTCCATCTTCTCTCTTCATCTTCCCCTCCTCTCTTCTCTTCTCTCGTCTCACGTGTGGCTATGGAGGATGAAGCTCATGGGAGAGGGATTGAGGTTGCTTGAACTTGCCTCAAGGATCGTGGAGCTACCAGTGTGCAAAAAGAGGAGGGCACTCGATCGAGCATCAAGGTAAGCTCACTATACCCGTAAGGTAGGCATTGTGCATCAACTATGTGAGAGGTAGCCATGGCTGCTCGGTTTGAAACACTTGAGCAATAAGTGGTCCGTAGGTCTCGAGGTAGAGCTTGAAGCTCCCCTACAGAGTCCGAGTGGTCTGAGTGATCCGAGTCCGAGTGGTCCGAGTCCCAAAATTGGACGGGTTGGTCCGATCAGACGGTTGTCCGAACGTCTGATTCTCAAAATCAGAGGTCCGATTCTGAGACTCGGACACTGAATCGGGTATCCGATTTCGCCGACCCGAACGCACTTTCAAGCATGAAATCTTCCAAAATCTTAAGGTATTGCTTATTGTAAGCTACAAGATTCCACAGGAATGATGCTGGAGTGATGGGGAAGAGATCTATATACTTGGGATAGCCAATAAACTCCAAAATGTAAATAAGCAAACGAATCAAACCCTCATGCCTTGTTATGACAGCAGAAACCATGATGCTTGTTTTTCTTCTTTTTCTTTGTTTCTTCCTACCCTAATGCACCCAAATCACAAAGTAAATACATACACTACTTCATTCCACAACATAAATCTTAAGAAAGAAAAAAACCTACTTGCCAAGGAGATCGAATACCATCTTCAACCCCCTCCCTTCCTACCTATCTCAAGTACCGGTTCGGGGGAAACCCCTTACTTTGATGCTCGATTCGAAGCATGCAAGCACTCAAGACTTGAATCTGTTGGTCTCGGCAACGGAACCAAAATGTGGGAGCTTTCGCTCAACCACCAAGACCCACAGACCGCTTATTGTTTCAAGCGTTCCAAGCCGAGCACTAATGGCTACCTCTCACATAACTGACACGCCATCCATATCTACGGCTGTAGTGAGCTTACCTCCGTGCCGTTCGAGTTACCTCCTCTCCCGCACATTTCGGTAGCTCCACGATCCAAATGCAAGCTTCAAGCAAGCTCCATCCTCAAGCTCCACGCTCCAAGCTCCATTGCCGCAAGCAAGACAAGAGAAGAGAAGAGAAGAGAAGAAGAGAAGAGAAGAAGAGAGGAGAAGATGGAGAGCTTCTCCTCCTCGGTCCCTCACCCTCACACACTCACTCCCTCACACTCTCACACTCCCTCTCTTAAGCACAAGCTCAAGCAAGCAAAAACAAGAAGAAGAAAAAGAAGAGGAGAGCCACTTTTGGCCACACAAGAATGAGCTTCTCATTCACTTTTCAACTTTATATACAAAACCCTAAATCCCTTTTGGGCGGTCATCCCCTTTTCCCCTTTTTTACATGGCCGGCCGTAGCTTAGGCTCTTTTTCCCATTGTTCTTCTATCTTCCTAGCTTCCTTTCCACCACTCGTCTACATTTACAAATTGCACGGGTGAGAGCCGAGCTTTCGCTCAACTGCCAAGACCCACGGTCCGCTTATTATTTCAAGCGTTCCAAGCCGAGCACTAATGGCTACCTCTCACATAGTTGACGCGCCATCCACATCTACGGGTGTAGTGAGCTTACCTCCGTGCCGTTCGAGTTACCTCCTCTTCCACACACTCCGGTAGCTCCACGATCCAAGTGCAAGCTTCAAGCAAGTTGCATCCTCAAGCTTCACGCTCTAAGGTCCATTGCCGCGAGCAAGACAAGAGAAGAGAAGAGAAGAGAAGAAGAGATGAGAAGATGGAGAGCTTCTCCTCCTCGGTCCCTCACCCTCACACACTCACTCCCTCACACTCTCACACTCCCTCTCAAGCACAAGCTCAAGCAAGCAAGAACAAGAAGAAGAAGAAGAAGAGAAGAGGTACTTTTGGCCACACACAAGAATGAGCTTCTCATTCACTTTTCAACTTTATATACAAAACCCTAAATCCCTTTTGGGCAGTCATCCCCTTTTTTACATGGCCGGCTGTAGCCTAGGCGCTTTTTCCCATTGTCCTTCTATCTTCCTAGCTTCCTTTCCATCGCCCGTCTACATTTACAAATTGCACGGGTGAGAGCCCGGCGCTCCTTGAATTAAACCATGATGCGCTTGCACTCTTTTACAAAAGTTTTGACTTGCACTTTTCCTTGTGCGCTTTTGTCTTCCATTTCTTTTTGCCTTGGCCTTTGTCTTTGTCTTCTGCTTTAGCTTTTTCGGATTTTCCACCTTCGTTCGTTTGAGGGTTAACATATTCTTTTATGACCATTCTTATATTGTCCCCATGCAGTGCAGCCAATGGGGATTAATATCCCTCATTCCTTTGCCAAAAATTTCAAGCTTTGAGTTGCCTTTGCCAAGCCCAGCTACTATTAGTGAGGGCTATAGATGTAAAATATTTTTTGAGATACATAGATTATTAAAACCTAAATGTCAAGTAGGCTAAGCAAAGTTACTATATTTGTGCTTATTAATATATTTGTTGATTTGTTTTCTAATGTTGAGATAAGAAGTTCAAAGGCCATGCTTTCAGTGAAGAGACTAATAAATGATCATGTCATATAATTTGTTGATGAGGGATGGGACACCAGGACAAAATGAAAAATTATATGTAAGATATATAAAGATTCTATAGCTTGTAAATATATAGTTACTACTCAAAATTTCATTCTTAGCCTTTATTATAGTAGATGGCATTTTATTGGTGGTAGTTTGGTTGCTTTAGACAAAAATCTTGATAATTTTAGCAAAGATCCTATAGTGGATCTTGATGTTTGGTTCAATGAGGACATTATTGCAATCCTAAAGATTAGATCATCATGTATGCTACATCAAGTGAGGATCGATTTACAGAATGAAGATATTGAACTAACATGCTCATTTGTGTTGTAACTTAATAACAAATGAGTATGGTTTTATATCATATTATATCCACTTAAGTGTATATTTGATTTCAATTCTTGATTAACAAACATTTGTAATATATATTTTATAGATATCAACAAGGAGATAAAAGAATATGCAATGCAAATATATTGAAGAAAATATCTATTTATTATCAATATAAAATGCAAGTACAATTTTATGGTCAATTTTTGTTAGCTATCTCCACAACTTATACACACAATGGCTTATAAGCAATGATGAAAAGCTATTTCTTTTTTTGGAGAACTTTTCTTAGGAGAAGGGACATCCTTTCTAGGAGTCCTTTTGCCTTTCTTTGATGTTTGGTTGCCTTAGGTGTTGAAGGCATAGCTTTACCTATTGTAGTTACATGCACCTCCTCTCCTTCATTGTCCAAGCCCCTACTACTATCCAGTCTTGTTGGTTGCATACAATTGACCATTATATACTTCATGAAATTTGCTCTTATATATCAAACATGCTCACTTGTATAGCAATTCCTTGAAAAATATCATACATTTGTAAAAAAATATTTTTAGTTCATTGTTATTTTTTACAATGGACTATATTATTATCATCAATGGACTATTTTGCAATGAACCTCTATCTGAAAGTTGAGTGTCTTTCACATTACCTTTATAAGTTTATCATCATTGAGATAAATAAACTTAACCAATCTTTTGGAATTTGCAATTACTCTCTAGCCGCAAGAGTAACTATCATCCTAATGAGGATACTAAAACCAACAATATAAAGTTAAACTATGAAACTTGTTTATGGTAGTTTATAGAATAAATTTTCTTATTATGTTTCAACCATTCAAATCAAGACCTTACCGCAACTTATCTATATTGCATTGTTGCAAGTAAATCAGAAGGCATGAGAGGCTTTTTCTCTAGCACTTCAATCAATCTTTTTACAGCTCTGTACCAAAAAGACAACAAAATTTAGAGTAATTGTAAAAAAAAGATCAAAATATCAAGGAGACCCTGGATTACATAACTTACAACTTAGTATTTCATGGCTTTCTTTTATAGAATTGATGAGAAAACATTGCCTTTCCACACACAGTCTATTCAAATTAGGCTCCAATGAGAATTGAAAACAATCATACTTCAATAATTTAGCAAAAAAATGTCTCATAAAATTTAATAGAATATCAAATTACTTACTTTTTATCGTATGGAATTAAAAGAACCTCCAAAATTTCAAAGTCAATTGGATTGAACCAATGATCAAATGCACTTACATCAAGCTCACTCCTCATATAATATGAGATAGGTGGATTAAGAACCTCAAATTTTTGTTGTATATCAAAGGGGAGCTCGTGTATTACATACCTAGCAAAGGAATGGAGATAGTGACCATAAACATGAAAGCCTATTGCTAGAAAAAAATATTTTTGAGGATTTGAACACAATCAGAGTTAAAAAATATCATATCAGAACTTTTGTTAATATCACTAGGTAAAAAGCAACATACATTGAAGCCCTTAAGATTAGCCCTTTCAAGAAGGATAGATAGCTCTTCTTCAAAATATGGTAGCTGCTTTGCTTCCTTTTCTTCTGCCTTCTTCCATTTATACCCCCTACATTTATTTGCATGCTCTTTTGTGGCCTTTTCCTCTTTCTCATGTAGTCTTAAATCCTTTTCATGGGTGACATATTCAACCTTCAGACGTGGATCATCTTTCTTTTCTCTGTATGGAGGTATATTTAAACTTTTGAAAGTCTTTACATCAGTAAGGGGGACTGGCTCAAGGACCTTTGAAAACCTGTATCTCAACCTCCTAAGAATTATCATGTCTTTGTCCATAAGTGTAACCCTATACAACAAATATAGGAATCTTGAAAAAACTCAATCAAAAAATTTTCTACAGCCTCCTAGATGCAATTGAGAGTTTCCCTTGTCCATCTAAACTATCAAGACTATGCTTATCACAAATTTCTTTGACAAGCCTTTGAAAGTGCAGTTTTTGAATTGCATTATCCAGAGCCTACATTGTACTTATGGGTAGTAGTCCTTTACTATCTCCTTGTTCAACTCCTTAAAATCTACACATAGGCAGATTTGATTGTTTTTCTTCTTCCTTATCACAATCAATTAGCACCATTCAATATGTTAGGAAAGATTAGACCTATCTTTCTTAGATGCATCAATTTCTCAAAAAGAGGCTCTCTTAGCTAAAAAATGCATTTTTATAACCTTTTGCCTTACTCTCTTACTGCCTTCTCTCAATGCAATCATGTGCATGATAGTAGAGGAGGGAATCCCCTTCAATTTATCATAGCTCCAAGCAAATATATCCTTGAATTCCTATAGGAGCAATGCATAGTTTGCACACTCATCATCAAATAATATAGTATCGAGTTTGATTGGATGGGGATCATTAAAAGTCCCAAGATCCCATTCTCTTACATTGACATCACGTATCCGATCTTTTGCCCCTATCAGCTCATTCAAACATGACAGATCTCCTCCATTGTGGAACCCTCATCAAACTTACTAGAGCTCAAAGTTCTAGTGGTAGAGGTGTCCACAAGTGCCTCCCATTTTGTAGTGGGAGGTGGTGCCCTTCTGTTCAGTGGGCATTCAAGGTAAACATCCAAAATCATTCTTCTCAACCCATGCCCAAAGATCAGCTGACCAACTAGGATATCTACCAAACAATCAGTGTAATATCCATGACCGTCCTAGCAGCGACAATGATAGCTTGGCCTACTAGCAAATTGGATAATACGAAAGTCAAGAACACACTCAATATGCACTGTTGTTACATGTACTCGAGATATTATTCATTTTGGTTGTCTTAAACTATCATCAGCCATTTTTAGGATGGTTATAATATCCTTTTGAATGGGCAAACCAAACCTCTCTAGTAAGTCCATACTCATGATGTTTACGAATGAGGTCAGGTCAAGACTTTCTACCAAGATGCCATTAACATATGCTTGAACCCTAGGGTAGTGTTTCTCCACATGTTTCCATTCATTGCCCACTTGATTGACACCAACAAGTTCTAATACGTGGCCATTTCATAGGATTTTCTTAAACTCCTTGCAAACATTAGGTAGCAACCATATTAATTGTAGCAAGTTCACATATGGCTTGACTTCACATAGAGTGTTTGGTAGGTTGAACTCATGAAAGTTTACAACATCCTTTTTTTCTTGCCACACCATCCTCTCTTTCCACCTTATGTCAACCTTAACAACCTCCTTTGCTTTTGACTTG
The DNA here is from genome assembly GCF_053477565.2 of Lygodium microphyllum. NCBI lineage: Eukaryota > Viridiplantae > Streptophyta > Polypodiopsida > Schizaeales > Lygodiaceae > Lygodium > Lygodium microphyllum. The sequence continues at coordinate 25,943,814 of NC_141141.1, forward strand.
CACTTACTCTTAACCACTAACTTCTCTAAGATACCTTCCAATTTAAGAGGACCTGCATGGGTATTGGCATTTGCAACCTTCTTGTTAACCATGATAGGTTAGGATTAGCTTTGCTTGTACTTGGGTCATCATTCTAAGCCTCTTTCATTTTCTGGTCCCTAGTGACCACTCTTACATTGTTGGAGGTTGTGTTTCCATCAATTGGACGCACCTCTACTAGACTAACCCCACTAGGCCCTTCCTCTAGGGTGGCTTTTCCCCTTTGTAAGATTTGCTTAAGGCCCTCCCCTCAAGGATTTGCATCATTTGAATGATAATTTACTAGCCTAAGTTGTTGAGTGCCTTATTGGAGTGAACTAATTCTACTCCATAAATCGCACTTTACATGGGGGAAGTTCTGTGGGAGGTGTTGACCATTGCACCACTTATAGCTAAATCTTGATGGACCACCCTGTTCAAGGTATCAAATTCCTATTAAGTTTTGCTGCTTCTTCAAGAAGTTTACATCTATTACTATTTGTCTATACTATTCAATTATCATATTCGTATAATGCTTCATCACATCCTTGACTTTCCCAAGAACATTCAATGCACTAGACTCATAACCATAATCATCCACTTGGCGTCCCAATGCCTTAACCACCTCGCTAGGTATTGGTTGTTGATTAGTTGGTATTACATTGGGATTTATCATTTGGCATCCACTATTTAATGGACCCATTTGGCTAGCCATTGGCATAGCAGTATTAGGAGGAGTTGGCAACATAGGTATATTTTGCATGATGCATTCTATTGCATTAGGGGTTTGTTATGGGTGAACTTATTGCACCTTGATTTCCATTAGTTGTAGTTAATGCCAAATTATTGTTAGGACCTAGACTTGAATAGAGATTTACCCTAGATGCATAGACCGCTTGTAATCGTGACTCTATCTCCTCTTGCATGTATAATGGTAGTATCTATATTAGCGAGAGGAACACTACTCAATTGCCCTTGGATGTTGAAATCCAATCCATGTAGGAAGTACTATAGTTGGGCATAAGGTGGAATGGAAATAGGGGCTTGCAATTTGCAAAACACCTCCTTCAATTCCTTGGCATAAGCTCAAGCATTCTCATAAGATTGTCATAATCACTAATGCTCCTAATGGCGACTTTAAATGCTTAGATGTAGAGGGAGCTTTACTCATTCAAGACTTTAATAGGAAGAATATTGATGCAACCCTCCATGCCTCTCATGCTCTCACAGTTTAAGCATGGCATGATGCTAGAGGCAGTAATGATCATTATGATAGAGACCCCTAGCAGAATAGGTCTAAGTCTAGATCTTGTTGGCAAGCATGCAACACATCCCATGGTCATAATTCTTCACTTACATGCCATTATTATGAGCAATAGGGACAGATATGGTTGCAGTGTCGTAAAATACATCAGAATAAGCATGATAAAGGCAAAGCAAAAATGCAAGATAATAGTAAAAAATCGGATGATTGTTGCACCACTAAATTCATTGTCAAGATTGAAGATATTAATACACTGGACTACAAGTCAAGTGACTATATATTGGCTACTTCTTCACTTCCTACCACAAAGTTGATTGATGATCACTCCTCATTCTCTCAATATAGGTTACTCGATTTTGACGGCTTTCTTTTATGTGACTCACCATTACACTTGGTTACACCTACCTAGCATTTCAAAAATTTTACAATTGAGGGATGATCATGTATGTGCCAACATTGGCATTGATGATGTTTGATTGTAGCTTTCTATAGGTACTTCTTTTGTTTTGCATGATGTACGTTGTCATGTCACTATATAGACACAATGTGAAAAACTATAGAGTGCATCGTCATTAGGCTTTCTTATTGATCTAGAGAACCAATGCCATATTAGTCATTAATGTTAGTGTTTGTAGTTTGGATGTTTCAAAAATACTAGATTTTTGGATAAGTTTAGCCAAATTTTTATATTATCTCTTATAAAAATCCAAAAACTGTAGACAACTTCTAGAATAAGATGAATGTAAAAGAAAGCAGGTAGATTTCAACCATTTTGGGAGGATTTTATGTAAAAAGAAGGATTGGCAAAATCACGCGACGCGCGATCATAGTTTACAGGCAACAAACTGCACTCCGAACTGGGAGAAGAAGAAGGAGTGATCTGGGAGTATTCTAGCCAGGTATGTTGGTATTTTATCCCCCTTTCAAAGCCAATGGAAGCATCACATTGGTGGTTTGAGCACCAGAGAGGAAGCTATTGTTTTCTGCATGTTTTTGTCTATAAGAGATTTATCTTCTCAGGATGCAGAAATAAATTGAGAGGCTTCATCTCTATGAGTATTCTTCTACATCTTCTATTTCTTTGAGCCCCTTCTCTTCCATCTACTCCTCTCCTTGAATCCCCCTTCACCCTACTGTCTCTTATCCCCATGGTAGACTTTCGACCCAAACACTTTGACAGTGGTGAACCTAACGTGAAAGTCGACAATAGATGTGTAAAGATGGGGGATTCTACAGGCTCAAGTGGTGGTGATACTTTACAACAGATGATTACTTTGTTGTAGCAACAACAACAACAATAGTTGTTGTTACAATAGCATATGCAAGCTCGACAGAAAGTAGAAAGAATTGATTCCTTAGTTTGAATGCATTATAGGCAGTGGGATAGGAATTGAAGCAATTTAAGGGTCAAAATGTTTCGGCCTTCATCCGATTGTATGAAGAAAAGATGTTGTTTCATGGGGTACTACAGTATGCATGGAGTCGATATTTCTCCCATTTGGCCATGCATCCATTGCATGATTGGATTGATGAGTTACATAGAAGAGATGTTGATTGGGCAGCTTTTAAGAAAGCTTTGAGAGAAGAGTTTTTCTTGGACGATGCATGATTGGTAACTAAAAAGACATTTATAGATTGGATTGAAAAGCCCAATAAAGGGTTGGATACTATAGCTTTACTCTTGAATTTGAAAGTCGGAATGCGCAATTGGATGCCAATGAGCAGTAATCATTGGAGATTCAAAAAAATGATTTGTTTGTGAAGGCTGCAGATCCTGTATTGCAAGAGAAGCTGACTAATAGTTTAGAAGATGCCTCTTTTGAAACAAGGCTGAAATCAAATTGTGGGCTAATGTAACTGAAGCAATGCATATGTTGGTAAAGAGAGAGTGGATGAAATTAAGATGGGGTATAGGCACCACACCTGCCAGTGCTCAGAAGGGGGCTGAAATTGTAGCCAAGTTGCATGTGGCTATTGCAGAATAACCGACTACACCTGTTGGTCCGGCTCTCAAAGGTGATGCTATGGATGAATTAATCAAAGGCATGTGTGATTTGAGTCTGAATTTGATTTAAATCTATGTAAAGGTAAAAATTTTGGATGCTAAGGTAGAAGAGAAGGCTCGGGCAACAGCCCAAAGACTATACAAAGAAGGATACAAGAAGAGATGCATTTGGTGTGACAGTTTACAGCATGAAAAGCAAGACCGTACAATGCCTACCGTGAAAGTGGAAGCAAAAAGGTTAGTATTTTGAAAAGATGGAAAAATACATGCAATAGAAATCGGTTTTCCAATAGAGTCAAATTTTGGAAATGGTGGCATGTAGAAGAGGTTGGAAGAGATGGCTACAAGAACAACATTTGTTGCCATAGATGCAACCACATTTGGATTGAGAATTGAAAGGACTAATGAAGCTCGTAAAGGAGGCATGGCTAAAGTAAAATCTCGCATTTGGATGCAAGCATTAGATTGCATGGAAAAGGGCAAAACAACAAAGTCTAAATTGGATGATGCAAGTCAGAGTATACGAGGGAGAACAGGATGGAGTGCACCAATGGATTCATTTTCATCCTATGCTTATTTGGCTAAGGTTCATAATCAAGAAGCTCTTGTGGAAGAAAAGAGAAGAAGAGATGAGGACACTACTGGTTCTTCCTCTTCAGGCCCATCTAAACACATAACACAAAGTAAAATGGAGTAGTAGAAAGAGGTTGGAAAAGCCATACTTGAGCATGTTATGGAGGATGCATCTCAAGACAAGAAACAAGAAGGAAAGAAAAGGAGCAAGCATCTTGGTTATAAGTTACAATTGGATCTTGAGATAGCCACAAACCTTAAAAAAGTCTTGGAAGATTGCATACTTGGTAGTAGAGTGGAATTCACACTTGGCAAAGTTCTTGGAATTGCGAAGCGTGAATTTCATGATGCAATCATTGATATGTTGAAATGAAAAAGACAGTTTGATGGTGAAGTTTTACAAGCATTGATATAGGTTGACAAAGACATAGAGAAACATCTCTAGAGGGAATATGATGATGCATGTAATGTTGATTTGGAGTAGGCTGATGTTGAAAATGGGATAAATGGGAGTGTAGACAACAAGCTTGTGGCTGAAAATGGTATTATGGACAGCAATAAGCATAGAGAGAAGGCTATGTATAATGGGGATGTCCATCAACAAGCACATGAGGAAAAAGATGCTCATTTTATTCCAAGCAGTCATTATTCATGAACGCATTGGGCTTGTGCTACAACAGAGACAATTGTTAAAGTGGGAGAAAGAGAGACCCCTTGCATAGCTCTCTTGGATCATTTTTTTAAAATCAATGTTATGGCACGCAGCTTGTATGAGAATGGAGGTTAGCCGATTGATGTAGATCTGGGATGGTGCATGCGAGTAACAAACAATTCATCAAGGGATCTTTATGCGGCTTGTCTGAATGTACCCGTGACTATTGGAGATGTGAGGGATGAATATCAATTTTTTGTGCAGGATTCATGTAGTTATTTGATAAACCCTATATTTCGGAATGAAGGCTGGAAACAAACTTGGATGATGGTTCTTCATATGCTCGGGTTCGGAGTAAAGACAATACAAAGGCGGTACAATTTCTCATTGTTTGTGTGAATCATCCCCACAATCAGGATAGGCTGCGGGATAATCCTATGCCTCCTAATGCACGAGAGTTTAAGGGTTTTTAGATAGCATTGCTGTAAGTGGAGGCTATGGCAGTGCCTCTAGGAAGACAACTATGCCTCCAAGAAAAGGGAAAACTGTGTTTTGTCTGGATTGCAAGAATGGACACTATGTAGTTGAAGATATATGGTTTGATGTCTACAAATGAAGGTATTTTAGGGCTGTTTTTAGGGCTAGTTGATGTTGATACAGTGGCTAAAATTTTTGTAGCAATTAATGTAGAAAACAAGGCAGAAAAAGAGGTTATTTATGTTGACACTTTAGAGATGTATGAAGTCATTCAAGTGTTTGCTGAGCATGAACATGAAAATATGGAAGAAGAAGAGATAGAAGATGAAGACATTGACATGGCAGAGGATACTTCTTCTGACAGTGCAAATCCGTAAGACTTTGGCACATGCCGAAGGATGCGTAGGTTAGGAAGGGGTGGATGTCGTGCCGCTACATAGACATAGTGTGAAAAACTCTAGAGTGCATTGTCATTAGGCTTTCTTATTGATCTAGAGAGCGAATGCCATATTAGTCATTAATATTAGTGTATGTAGTTTGGATGGTTCAAAAATACTAGATTTTTGGACAATTTTAGTCAATTTTTTATATTATCTCTTGTAAAAATCCAAAAATTATAGATAACTTCTAGAATAAGATAACATGTAAAAGAAAGTAGGTAGCTCTCAGCCGTTTTGGGAGGATTTTATGTAAAAAAGAGGATTGGCAAAATTGCACGATGCACAATCATAGTTTACAGGCAGCAAACTGCACTCCGAACTAGGAGAAGAAAACGAAGTGATCTAGGAGTATTCTAGCCAAGTGTGCTATTATTTTACTCCCCTTTCGGAGCCAATGGAAGCATCAGATTGATGGTCTGAGCAGTAGAGAGGAAGCTATTATTTTATGCACGTTTTTGTCTACAAGAGATTTATCTTCTCATGATGATACAGAAATAAATTGAGAGGCTTCATCTCTGTGAGTATTCTTCTATATCTTTTATTTCTTTGAGCCCCTTCTGTTCTGTCTACTCACCTCGTTGAATCCCCCTTCACCCTTGTTGGGGTAAAAGGCCTCTGGGCCTACCCTGTATACTGTGACCGCCCATTCTTTATTCATATATAATATGATAGTGCAATAAGGCTGTCAGTTAAATTGGATAGCACCTACATTGTGTGTGCTCTTCTCTCCCACATCTTCCTCTTCTCCTTCTCCACTGCCATTGCATCCCCTTCAATTGGTATCAGAGTGGGTCTTCAAGAGCTCATCCCGGCCTTCCACACGAGGTATGAGATCTTCATTCTCACTCAGTTTTCAGCTCAAAAGGGTTTTCACAGGTTGTGGGCAACCATAGCTCACACCTCTTGGAGCTTCCTTCACCTAGATCTTGCTTCCAGCCTATCAAGGCTTGCTAAGGCTTAGTGTAGGCCTTCTTTGGCCCCCATTTGTGCCCCCTTTGGGCCCTATTGTTGACACGTGGGACAGCAAACCTCCCCAACCAGCTCACGTTTTTTTTGCACCTGTTTTAAAATCTAACGATAGAATATTCTGCAACAGATTTCAGGTCTGAGACAGCATGTATTTGTATGCCTATGGCTTATGTGATGCTTTTATTGATGTCAGTTGTTTGATACCGGATCACTTGTGGATGTTATGCCTCTTATGTGAGACGCATGTGGAGTTGATTTAGCTCAGCCATTGACTATTTTGAACAATCCCAGATCTGTCCAAAATAGGGCAACCACCTGTTACTTCAATTTTATGCTTACAAGTCTTGGCATTTGATGCCCGATTATGCCCAGTTGGTGCCTATACATACAGGAATGTATGCTTATGGTTTGCCTATGGATTTGAGCTTGGATTGAGCACTAATTTGCTCAGTTTACAAAGGTTATATGCTGCTGGAAACTTCAGGTCTGAAGCTATTTATGCTACAGTTGGGTTATGCCTATTGGTTACGGGGTGCTCCCGACTACTCGATATGATGTCATGATGTATTTGGACTATGCCACATGTCTTGTTTATGCTCCGGAATGCTTTTGAGTTGAGATTAGAGCTCGATTTGGGTTTGAGTGTCACTTCTTTGCAGTTGGCATTTCATCTATGACATGGTTTATGCCTAGGCTACCCAATACGGGTTATGATGTCTTGGTGAATGCTTTATGCTTTGGCTATGGATGGCAGTTGTTTGAGCTTGTCTCGACATTCATTTGAGTATTCCCTTGAGCAGTTGGATATTGACTTGGCTTTTTCTGTTACAACTTGGCTTTTCCGTTACAACCTTGGATACTATATGGGATTTGATGCTCCGATTTTGGATCTTGGCTATTACTTGGATGCACTGACTGCTCCCTTGTTTTGGCAGTTGCCTATTGAGCTGCGATTGCTCATTTGCATTTGATATGCGGGATACTTACTGATCAGTGGACTTGGATAGTGCTTGGGATTTACAGTTATGGCTTTTTTGCTCCTTTGTTGTCTAGCTTCTATGCTACTTGGGCTCCTGTTGCCCGTCCATGTTAGAGAGCAGATGCTATGTATGCTTACTCGTCTATACACATGGTCTACTGTTATATACCTTACAGAGCCACTTATTTGAATGTTGTTGTATAGATGTTTGGGCTTCACCTGGAGCTTGACTCTTGTAGGATGCTTTGCCACTTGTCGGTCTTTACTTGACTTGGATGTTCCTTGGTGGCATGATGTACTACAGAGCTATGCGTATGCATATGGTTATGGGCTGATTTCATGGCTGAATATCATATGCTCTTATGACAGATGTCTTATGCTTTACTATACCGTGGTTGGTTATGTCATGCAGTTGGCTACGACTCTTCTTCATGTAGGAGCTTTTGCATCCTTGATTGATGCCTTTATGTCCTCCCATCCATTGAGGTTTCATGAGCATTTGCAGCATTCTTCTACCACTAATGTACTAGCAAATGATTGTCTTTATGAGCAAGTTTCCTATGTTGGGATAGCCCTCGACTGCTTGAGCTCCATGGATGCTATGGATAGCCCTATTCATGATGACTTGGATTCCTTGTCATCTTGTACAAGTTCTTCTACTTTAGATGTTGTTTGCTTCCATTGTGGGAAGCTTAGGCATGTTCAAAGAAAATGCTTTAGATGGATTAGAGAGCAGTAGAGACAGAGACGGACTTGACATGAGCAGAGAGTCAGCGATGCAACATGTATTACCACTCTTTCTAGTGGTGAGGTACATGCAGTTACCCATGATGATACAATTGAGCATGTCCTCATGTCATCTAGTTTCCCTACAGCTTACTTGCTCAATGATCAGGCCCATGCCTTTGATTGGCTTTTCGACTCTATGGCATCTTGTCATGTTACCCCTCATAAAGCATGGTTCTCTTCTTATATGGAGGTTGATGGATGTATTGATTTGGGCCTTGAGCAAACTTATGCTATTGTTGGTACAGGGAACATACACCTAGCTTTGCCTAATGGGACTTCTCTTATGCTCAGGGATGTTCTACATGTTCCCATGCTTAGTAAGAGCCTGATTTCTGTCAGTCACTTGCATGATGTAGGTTACTCTGTTTCTCTTCAGGATAGGTCATGGAAGATCTATCATGGTTGCTTGGTTTTGGCCAGAGGTTCTCGAGTTGGTTCTCATTACCCAATGCATGTCTCTCATGTGGGAGATTCTATGGTTGCAGTTATCCCGATACCACATGCATTGTTATGGCACTATCGCCTAGGCCATATGCACCACAAAGAGATGGAGATCTTGTCTTGTTCAAACTCATTGCTGCCTCCTATGTCACTTACAGATCTTGATGCTTGCCCTGATTGTACTCTTGGTCCTTTCAGAGCCCCCTTGGCTTATGGCATGCAACCCTCCTATGATTACTTGAGGATGTTTGGCTGCCAAGCATCTGTACATATGCCACATGAGCCTATGTCACGTAGATGTATCATCCTTGGTTATGGAGATGGTGACTTTAAGGCCTGCAAATTATGCGATTTGGATGCCCAACAGGTCATATGCAGCCGTCATGCTATCTTCTATGAGACATAGACACCTCTTAGTCCTCTTGATGAGCGTTCGGTACACTTTATGGCTAATTTTACAGCAGCTACAGTGCCATTATAGCAAGCTACTTATGTTGAAAATGAGGCACTTATTGTCCCAGATGATGTATCTATGCATAGTAGTCAGGGTTAGGATGTTGGTGGTCGGTTGCTAGACCCCTTGTAGGCTCATGAGAGCCATTTTCCTGTAGTTTTGCAAGCTAGATAGCCAGCCATATGTCAATCTTCCGCTTCGCTGAGGCCACATGTAGTCTTGAGACCCCCTCTTTTAGTGATTAACTCTGGAGAGTTTGATTGCTCTCCACTGTCTTATATGCGCCAGGCTGATGCTATGCGCGACTCTGATGCTTTATAGCCATGCACTGATGAGTTGTGCGTGCTTCATGAGAAGCATTCTTGGATTGCTCTGTTGTATGGAGCTGCAGGATTTGCTTATCTCTTGGATGTCATGGACTCAGGGATGCTTGACTCTTCTTCTGCAGAGGTTCCCGACACTTCTTGCGCAGCTCGCTTTCCAATTGGGCATTGGGTGAGATGTTATGATTCCTCACCTTGTCTTTTTTCTTTTCTTTTCTTTTCTTTGTTTTCACTCCCTAGCCACATTGGCCTTTTAGTGGAAGGTTGTTGGGGTAAAAGGCCCCTGGGCCTACCCTATATACTGTGACTGCCCATTCTTTATTCATATATAATATGATAGTGCAATAATGCTGTCAGTTAAATTGGACAACACCTACATTGTGTGTGCTCTTCTCTTCAGGATCTTTCTCTTCTCCTTCTCCACTGCCATTGCATCCCCTTCAACCCTATTGTCTCTTACCTCCGTGGTATCGGTCTCTTGTTATTGTTGGCATTGATGTTGTCACTCTACAGTTTCCCTTTGGTAGCACTTTTGTTCTAATGAATAATATACGTCATGTACCCGCCGTGACTAAAAGCCTTATGTTTGCTGGGTAGCTTGATGATGCAGGTTATCATATATGCTTTGGTGATTTTGCATGGAAGATAACTCGTGGCAGGCTTGTTCTTGCAAGAGGTGCCAAGTTTGGCAACCTCTAGCCCTTGGTTATATCTGGTACTGTTGACCATGTTTTGTTAGTGGTGGGTTCTATCCCACATGTATATCTCTGGCATGCTCATCTTGGATATGTGTCACTTAAAGGAATGAAAATGCTTAATGCTTTGCAGTATCTTCCGCCTTTTGACTACTCGCATTTTGAGTCATGTGATCATTGTTTATATGGTAGGTAGACTAGGAATTCTCATAAAAAGTCAGGTATTCCATGCATGGGTGAGCCTTTAGCTCTTGTGCATTCAAATGTAGGTGGACCCATGCCCTATCAGTCTCATTAGGGAGTGAAAAGTACTTTGTCACATTTATTGACAATTATTCACTTAAGGTTTGGGCTTATACCATAAAGTAGAAATCTGATGTCTTGGCCGTCTTTCAGCATTGGCTTGCTCTCATCTGAGAATCGGTCTAGCCATAGGCTAAAATGCCTAAGGATCGATAACGGGGGTGATTATGTCTCACATGCCTTTGAGCAATTTTATGACGAGTGGGGTATTAAGCATTAGTTGATCGCCCCTTATACCTCTTCCCAAAATGGTATGGCTGAGCATATGAATAGGACTATCTAGGAGAGGGTCCGTAGCCAAGTAGGCTTATGATAGCATTTTTGGGCTAAGGTAGTCTCTACCACCATGCATCTCATTAAATAGGTCACCTTGTAGTGGTATTGACTTCCAGGTTGCAAAGGAAGTATGGACAGGAAAGCCTCCCTTATATGCTCATTTGTGTGTCTTTGGATGTGAGGCCTTCTACCATGTGCCCAAGGACAAACGCAATAAGCTAGATCCTAAAAGTGTGAAATGCATTTTTCTTGGCTATGGAGATGCAGGTGAGATGAGATACCATCTTTGAGATCCACATGCACGGAAAGTGATCCGTAGCCATAATGATGTGTTCCATGAGGAAAAAATTCATCCTAGTGGACAGTCTTATGTAATCCATGATAGCTACCCATCCAAATATTGCATTTATAGTTGGTGTTATGGCACGTTATATGGCTACACATGGCAAGAGGCATTGGGATGCCGTAAGGGTATCATGAGGTACCTGAAGGGCACTATTGATATGTGTATATGTTATGGTAGCCAGGATACAGGAGTCATGGGATACATTGACTCTGACCAGGCATGACATGCAGATAGTAGAAAGTCCACTTCTGGCTATGTGTTCACTTTTGCTAGAGGTGCTATTTCATGGATGTCCAAGGTATAGAAATGCCCGACCCTTTTTACTACCAGAGGCCGAGTATGTTGCAATCATTGAGACTTGCAACGAGGCCATTTGGTTGGGTCCTTTGGTTGTTGACCTTGGTATTGTGAATGCTATCCTTACACTGTATTTAGATTCTATGAGTTCTATCCAATTAGACAAAAATCCATTCTTCCATACGAAGACAAGACACATTGAGGTGAGGTATCACTTCGTTCACGAGGTCATTGAGGACAGGTTTGCCGACCTTGTCAAGATCTCAACTGACCAAAATCCTGCAGAGTTGCTCATGAAAGCCTCTCTACAAAGTGCTTTGCCTTCCTTAGGAGGTTGATGGGTGTTGGATGAGATGACATCTATTCTCATCTTGTTGTATCTATGTATATGTTGTACTATCTTTTCTTTTTTCGTTTTACTCCTCACCAAGGCAGATTCGACTTTAAGTGGAGGTTGTTGGGGATAAAGGCGCCTCTACCTAGCCGCCCGTGTATTACTACACTAACAATACTACCTGTGTGTCTGCACACTATAACCGGTGGCAGGCACCCATCAATGTCACTTCGTTATTTATTCTTTTAATGATATTTGAATAAAGGAAAGGCCGGTCACACATTGTGATTGTTGGAGTTTCCACATTGTGTGTGTCTCTCTCTCTTGCTCTTGCTCCTTCCACCATAGCTCTTGCTCCCACTCATTCTTCCACTTCAAGGCTCACCTCCCTTCATGTTGCACATGTCACTCTCAAAGAAATAAAAGTTTTAACTCGTTTGTAATTTCTCTCATGCCTAGACTATTCTTGCTTTCATGTGACTGCTACTTATAGGACATGTAAACTTATAATGCTCATAAAATTTTTGACTTGTTTGCAATATCTCATGCATGGGTAAAACATTGGTTCTTGTTCATTCTAATGTTTGTGATCCCATGCCTTGTCAGTCTTTGGGTGGTGCTAAGTATTTTCTTATACTCATTTATTTATTTTTTCATAAAGTCTAGGCCTATCTCTTAAAAGAGAAATCATATATTTTAGCTAACTTTTAGCATTTTCTTCTTTGGTTGAGAACCAATATGGGCATAGGTTGAAATGTCCAAAATCAGATAATGGGGGTGATTATGTATCCCATGCTTTTGAGGCATTAAGCACTAGTTCATTGCTCCTTATACCCCACCCTAGAATGGTGTTAGTGAATGCATGAATAGGAGCGTTGAAGGGAGAGTCTCTATCATACAGGCATATCCCATACATTTTGGGCTCGAGTAGTTACTACTATAGATCATTTGATTAAAAGGTGCCCATGCATTGCTCTTAGTGGTAGAGTTGTAAAGGAGGCGTAGTCTAGTAAACCTCCTTCATATGCACAATTGAGAATCTTTGGATGTAAAGCATTCTACCATATTCCCAAATACAAGCGTAACAAGTTGGATTTGAAGTGTATCAAATGTATCTTTATTGGATATGGTGATGCATGAGGTGAGATGGATTATCCTCTTTGGAATCCACAAGCTAGGAAAGTTATCCATAGCCATGACATTGATTTCCATGAGGATAAGATGCATAAGAAGTGATTGAGATATGCAGGGTGATCTTTTAGGAGGAACGTTTTGTTATTATTGTACAACCATCCCTTACTAGATAACCTACATTTATTGGCAATGCGCTCTAGTGGCCCATGAGCCACCTATTCTATAGTAACATGATGTACATGCTCCACATCTAGGTTTGTACCACTTTACTAAAGCCTTGCATTCTCTTGATCGTTATGAGCCCTCTATAAATTATGTCATGGTGATATATTATGCGAATCCCCTTACTATTGAGAAGGCATAGAGCTGATAATTCTTCTTAGGAGATGGCATGCCAAATACGTTTGACTCATTAAAAAAAGCCATACATGGGATTTGGTTTCCCTGCCTTGTGGCAAACATGTATTGCCATACAAATGGATGTATACGCTGAAGAGTACCCTTGGTCATTGTAAGCTAGCATATAGGGTCTGTTTGGTTGTAAAGGATTTTAAATAGAAAAAGAAAATTGACGTTAACAAGATCTTCTCTCATGTGGTTAAAATGAGTACCTTTGCTTTTGGTTTTGGCCTTAGCTGCACAATTAAATTGAGACTTTTATCAAATGGATGTTAAGACATCTTTCTTTTTTAGGGTTAAATGCTCCTTGTGCCTAGTGGCCTATATACCTTGTACTCAGTCTTCACACACCTATATACTATAGGTGGTGGCTACCCATCACTATCATCTTTATTCCTTATTCTTTACTATGATAGAATAATATAAAGGAAGGCAAGTCACACATTATGACTATTGGAAGTTTTCACACACCGCTCTTGCTCTCTTTTTTTCAACCTCCATAGTTCTTACTCTTCATTCCACTTATACTCTTCTTTCTTACTTCTACTTACCCTTTCAATTGATATTAGAGTAGACATTGGAGGAGCTTTAGCCATTCCATGCTAGCTTGGGAAAGAGAGCTTCAATCCCAACTTCCATGGGAGCCATGTCCTCAATCATTTGAGATAAAGATTTTCTTCCCACCTTCCACAAGTTATTACTTAGCTATATTGGAGGATCTTTCTTTTATTCTAAGTGATCCATGAGGGTCAATAGTAGCAAGAGAAGGCCCTAGACAGTAACTTGCAATTTTGGGTGCATTTTTAGGGGCATGTCCTAATCCTCATGCATAAACATTTTGCTCTAGAACTTCAACTATTGGGCACTTCTTTTGACACTTTTGGCTCCATCTTTGGTATCATTTGGGAAAGAAATCATGACTATCATCTAGACAGACTTGCTTTCACAGTTTGGGATAGCAAGAATTTGAATATTTGTACTTTATTGATGCTTATTCACTAAGATTTTAATGCTGGGATGATGTGGTGATGCTTAGGGATGCTCTATAGATTGATTAGTGCACATTTTTCTTAGCCATTAGAAGGAACTTCGGTGTCAGAAACAAGGGACATTAAGCATATGCTTTGAATATCAATGCAATCTCTATACTTATATGCGACCCAAGAATGCTCGTTGGTCATATGTACTCTTGAAATTGTCAGGCGTGTATGGATATGCTCTCCTTTGAGACTTAAGCTTTGATTCTAGGAGCTTTTACATCCATATTTGTAGAGTTACATGGTCCGATGATTTCTTGTTTATAAGATTGGATACTATTGAGATTTACATGCTCCCAAATCTATTATTTGGTATCTTTGGGCTTTCGAATGTTATGACATACATGTATTGATTTTTCTTTGATCTTGGATACTCTGGTTTGCTTCCAATGGGAGAGCCTTAAGATCTTATTGTAGACCTTGTCTTTTAGAGACTATAAGAGCCTCTCATACATGCTCATTAGTTTATGTAGACATTGTCTTTACAATTATTAATCACTATGGGCTGATTTTTCACTTGTTTTTTTGGTTACTTGGTATTTCCTTCTATTAGATGGGTTGTTGTTTGTGGATACATGCTTTGTTATGTACTAGCTTCATTGTTCATGAATAGTGAGTTCCTTATAGCTTGGTAGATCTCTCTATTACTTCGAAATCTCTTATGTACAATTAGCTCATGTGCTTTGTTACTCCTTAGTTCAAGATGCATTTATGTATTTGACACTTTCCTAATCCTCTCGTAATATTTGGTACTTGGAATTGTATACTCTTCACTGGTCTCACTACTAGTTGCATGCTCTTCACTAATCTGTTATCTGGACTTTCTTGGTAGTGGGAGCATTTTGTTTTGGACATTTGCCTAGAGTTGAGTTCTCATTTACTATAGTCTGATGGACATCATTGTTGTACTTCATCTTTGAGCTATTTTATTAAGGAAAGCTACTTGTTTTGGGCACTTTAGTGCTTCTATTTTGTGGATAGTCAGTGCATTACTTTATATTCCTCCTTTTGCATACAATTTTGGGGATATTTTACTGAAATTAGAGTAGTCCATATTCTCTTTATTTTGCAATTGTTATGGCAAGTGTCTCTAGTACTTCTAGTGATAGTGCTATCTTTAACATTTACAAGTTGGATGGCAATAATTTTAACTACTAGAAGACACAAATTTGGAAAGTATTAGTCCAAAAGAAGCAAGTTAAGCCATTAAAATACCAAGGCATAAAAGCAAAAGACTTTGAAATTGTTGATTATGGGAGGAGCTTGATGAGATATATAGGTCCATGATTATTTTGTCCTTGTCTAAGCAAGTCTAAGTTAATGTCATTGACACTACTAGTGGTGCATGCTAGTTATGGGAAAATATATATGATCTTTATGATAAATAGAGCCTACCTTCGTAGTTGTACTAGGTCAAGAATCTTGTGGACCTTTGTACTCCTATGTCTACTCATTTAAATGAGTTTCATTCTACTTGTAGTGCTAGCTTACATTGTAGAATTTTGTCTTTATTGATAATATTAGGTTTGTGTTCTTGCTTGTAAATGTCCTTGAGTCATGGGACACATTTCCTACTATCATAAAAACTAAATGTTCTCGAAGGTGGCTTTGAATTCTCATATGTACAAGGAGCTTTACTTACTAAAGAGGTTAACATGGAGAATGTTGATGCAACCCATGCCTCTCATACGCTCACAATTCAAGGCTGACATGATGTTAGAGGCAGTAATGATCATTATGGTAAATATCCACATTAGAATAGATCTAAGTCCATATCTCATGGGCATGCTTGTAATAAATCTTGTAGTCCTAAGTCTTCAATTACATGCCATTATTATGGGTATTAGGGACACAAAACTACAATCCCATAAGATGCATTAGGATAGGCATGACAAAGGCAAAGGGAAAATGTAGGATCATAGTAAATCATCAAATCATCTTCACATCGCTAAACCTACTGTCAAGATTGAAGAGATTACTACATTGGAGTACGAGTCACATGCCTACATATTGGTTACTTTTTCACTTGCTACCACACAATTGATTGATGGTCTATCCTTATTCCCTTAGTGTTGGGGTTACTTGATCCGGTGGTTTTCTCTCATGCAACCCCTCATTACACTTGGTTTTACATACCTTTTCCATTTTTGTCATGATGTGCAACATATAATGCTCATAAGAAGTCTAGTTCTACACGCATGGGTGAGCCATTGGCTCTTATTCATTCTGATGTTAATGGTCCCATGCCTTGTTAGTCTCTGGGTGGTGCTAAGTATTGTTACATTCATTGATGATTTTTTAGATAAGTGTGAGCCTATCTCATAAAGTAGAAATCAAATATTTTAGCTACTTTTCAATGCTTGGTTTCTTTGATTGAGAAGTAGTCATCACAAGTGGCACTCTTGCATTCATGGTGCCAACTTCATCATTGGTTGCGGTCCTTGAGGCACATCACTTCAACTTTCCCTTACTTAATCAAATTCTTGGGTCTCTACAAACTCTGCGAAGGATTGAAGAGATTAATACATTGGAGTATCAATCACATGGCTACATATTGGTCCCTTCTTCACTTGCTACCACACAATTGATTAATGGTCAATCCTCATTCTCTTACTATTGGGGTTACTTAATTCAAGGGCTTTCTTTCATGCGATCCCTCATGACACTTGGTTACATACCTCTTCCATTTTTGGCATGATGTGTAGCATGCGTGGGACTCCTAGCTACACTTGGATGTAAACTTATAATGCTCATAAGAAGTCTGGCTCTACACACATGGGTGAGCCATTGGCTCTTATTCATCCTGATATTAATGGTCCCATGCCTTGCTAGTCTTTAGATAGTGCTAAGTATTGTTACATTAATTGATGATTTTTCACATAAAATGTGGGCCTATCTTACAAAGAAGAAATCAAATATTTTAGCTACTTTTCAATGCTCTGATTCTTTGATTGAGAACTAGTCACAAGCGATACTCTTGCACTTATGGTGCCAACTTCATCATTCTTGCACTTTCCCTTGTTTAGTCAAATTCTTAGGTCTTTACAAGTATCGACATTCTTTCTATTAACCTCTTCATTTGAGAGTACCCATCTACGTCCTGCAATTTTAGCCCATTTGCAGCCATATTTACACACATAGTACTGTATAGAATGTGTCCTATGACTTGGCAATGTAGCCAGTAAAGGACAAGGGAGAAAGATTATCCTTAAATTCAATTCCCTACAAAGACAAGTGGCTAAAAATAGAATGAACTCATTTAAGTGGGTTTATATGGAATTTCCCTCCATACAAAGTTCCATGAGTTGCTTTAGCCAATATATTTGAGAGGCAAGGCTCTACTTATCATAGATATTGTGAATTTTGTCTCACAACTACCAAGTGATCTACACGTTAGAGACAGCATTACAATAGACTTTCTTAGAGAGTGGCAAAATGATTGTAAATTTACATAACTCATCTAGTTTAGCACAATCATGTGCATCAAAGTATTATTGCTTTACACCCTCATGTCTCAATGGCTTAATTTGCAATTTCTGCATTAGAAATCTTGAGATTTATGCCTTCTAATAGCTATAATTTATTCCATTCAACTTTTCAATGTTAAAGATAGCATTGTCATTTGATCCACCAACCATAATATAAGAGATAAAAGCGCAATCTAAGATAAACATGCTAGTATAAATGACAACAAACAACCCCAAAATTGTAGACAAATCAAGGGTTGAGCAAGAGAAATTGCTAGAAGAATGAGTTTTCTAGTAATTGTAATCAAGTAAATGTCAAATCCAAGTGGCTACCAACAACCAATTTGAACAACCAAGAAATAAAGATGAAAAACAATCGACACTAAAGTCTTTCACAACTGCAATGTGTCAGTAACCATACATGCAATAAGTATAGACATAATGCACATAGGAGATCTCAAGATAAAGAGAGGAGAGCTATCAAATCCATAATCCATTGAGCAAAGCTCAGTACATAACCTAGAAGCATAGATTGGTATGTCTAATGCTAACTATCTTTGCTTTGGGTGTATTTGATTTGTATTTTCATCTTCACATGTTGTGGCAACTTTAACCTTAGATTGGTATATCTAATGCTAAGTTCATAATGGGAGGTGCAAAGTGATGTGTTCATGGGTCTCACATGAGGGGACTCGAAGGGTATGCATATTCTCTAATGAAGAAATCTTAGTATTTCAGTGAGCTACCCATGGAGATTGTGTGAGCACAAGGTGGCTAGCTTGACTGCTTTCCTTTCAAAGAGGATTTATGGCATTTGGACTTCTTTTCTAGGGTGCATTCTTATTGAGATGCATCTAATAGAGTGCATGTTGCTCAAATATTATCCATTGTACATCGTGATTATTTTTATTCTTTGCTTGTTCACTTATGCTCTAAGAGGTTGTTAGAAGTGTTCATATAACAAGTTCAAGGGTGTCTATGCACTAATTTTTGGATGACCTATTTATTGTTTATTTGATTTTTGGACAACCAATTTTGTGGTAGGAAAATTCTATTTTTATCTATAAAAGGAGGGAGTGTGGCCATAATCATTCATTCATGTATTTGCAAATTCTTAGTGTGGTAGGCCAACTCCTCTATTTTTATATATAAAAAGAGGGAGTGTAGCCACAAACATTCATTCATCTACTTGCAGATTCTTAGTGTGGAGAGAGGGATCCTATGAAGTGTGTGAGTTAGCACTCAGGCATTGTACTCTTGATTACCATAATGGATTCTTATGCCCAATATCATCTTGTATATTTTCTATTTCATTGATCTTGTGTCTTTGATTATTCCATGGCTTATTTTTCTCTTCTAATAGTGTCTAAAATGTGTGGTGAGAACAAGCCTATTTCTTTTGAAATTGTGCAAGATATTAAAAATTGAATGGTAGATATGCAATCTAAGTATGTTGCTATTGTCAAGAATTGCATTTACTATGCACAAGCCTCTCAAGGTTGTGTAGGGATATGGTAGAAACAATCCATGGAGAAGGAGTGCACTACCACCTAGAGCTACTCACCTACATCGTGAAAAAGAGGTCGTGACCACTCCAATTAAGCAAGAATTGTTATCAAAGCTTTTGATAGGGACAAGACTTGCCCAATAACTAGTCTTACTATTGTCAAAAGAGTGGATAATGGATGTCCCAAGCTTTGCTAAGGTCACCTTATACTAAGAGGCTCTCAGCACCAAATATCATTTAACAATATGCCTTCTGAATGTGCCATCTTATGAGGCTCCTAATACTCTACCATGCCTTTGGTTGAACACCTCTTCACACCAATTGGGCTACTTTGTACAACCAAAGGTAATGCTTTGGAGTCTCCAAGTGCTATCCTGGGAAATGTTTGCAAATTCCATATTGCTACATCTAGGCCAACAACTAGCTCCCTACCATCAAGCCCCCATGTGCGAGAAGATAAATGAAATAGGACACTCTCCTCAACTTCCATCTATCCTGCAAGCTTCATTGGAAGGTCTAATAAAAAGTATTCATGATGCTATGCTTCAACCAATTTCTACTCTATGTGGGTGCCCAATCCATATCTTCTTGCATTAGGTCATGTCCTACTAATTCTAGTTGTGTAGACCAAGAAGCATTGCAACTCCTTTGCTACTATGGTGGCCAGCTAGAGCTACTCTCTAGGATCCACCACTCTATAGGATCCCACTCTAGCTCTTGACTCTCTCAAATCTAGAGCTGCCACTCATGGATCTCAATCTAGTATATGTACAAATCCAACCACCAAATCTTCCCTTGTAGGTCAATGACATGGATCCTCCTCCAAGGGGTGGCAATAGGTAGATCCTCACGCTACTATCTTCTATACATAGCTAGTTGACCCCTTGCCTGAACTACAAAGAAATTGCAAGGGGGACACCACCTAATCTACTTGCCACTTGTGTTGGGGGACTCTCCAAGCTACACAGGTTCCCATAGGGAGATCTAACCAATCTTGCAAGGTCACTGCATGAATGTCCCTCCTCTTGGTCTCTAACCACCCTCTAACATCCTATACCATGTTGCAAGGTCATTGCATGAATGTCCCTCCTCTTGGTTTCTAACCACCCTCTAGCATCCTATACCATGTTGTAAAATATCTTGATATGCCATCCTATAAACATCCCTCTACAACTTGATAAAGAAAGTATAGCTAGCCTCCCAACCAACCCACTGGGTATGAGGGATCCCTCATAGCTCTAATTTGTCATCTAATCTTAGACTTGTGGTTCCAAATAGTAGGCTAGTGGTTAATCTCCTCATGACATGTTAGGGATCTTTGTACAAGGGCCTTATGTAGACACTACAAAACCCATAGTAGGCTATAATGCAAGAAATATCTAGGTAATGTGGTAAGTGCTATAGTGAAGATCCAAACCTTGATACCTTGAATCAATCCCGAATCAATGATCCCTAGGCACCCTCAAAGTGGTGACTTTGAATAGGAATCCTTGGACCCCCATTTGATTTAGCCAAAGAAAGTTCTACAGTAGGTGGTAGAGTTGGGCCACACATGGTGAGAAACATCAACAAGAAGCAATGTACCAAACTATTTCCAAAAGAACTTGGTTGACCACTAGGGCCCTACCCACCAAGTAGAGGTACATGCTCTAATAGGCTAGCTTATGCGAAATGGAGTCAAGCACCAATATGAACTATTGGGATAGTGTAATGTTGATTCCCACTTGGAAACCAAAGAACCTAACTATCTGACTGTTGCTCACCCATTTGAAACCCAAGTAGATGCTCCACTTGATGTTAAAATCTAGGTCGATAAGAAAACCAGTTGACTTCTACTAGTTGCTTTTCACACATGTAATTGTGTAAAACACCTTTAGTGCTAGTCTCACTCATTCCAACATCACCTCATCATCTTCCACATGGAGGGTTAGGTCATCTACATACTCCTAGTTCATCTATTAATGAGCCTAGGCCTCTCTAATATAGATGAGGAAGGGAGCTT
Source organism: Lygodium microphyllum (assembly GCF_053477565.2). NCBI lineage: Eukaryota > Viridiplantae > Streptophyta > Polypodiopsida > Schizaeales > Lygodiaceae > Lygodium > Lygodium microphyllum. The sequence goes on from NC_141141.1 coordinate 25,964,995, forward strand.
TAAATCTACAAGCTTACTTTGAGGCCGTTGCTTCTCTATTTTTGATAATTCTATGATTTATATGTGCTTGATCATTAAGGAGATCTAGAAAACAATCATGACATCCACAAAAGCAATCATGGCCTACTAGGAGAAAAAAGCTAGGGGAGGGGAGAGAGAGAGAGGAGAGATTCATGTTCATACTCATTAAATGGTCTTGCAATATGCTTTTAGTATTCTTCTAATGGGAATCACCTTTACAAGCTTGTGATACTATCAAAATATGTGAAGTGTGGGCATGTTAGCACACCTTTCGATTACTTATAGTAAGCACATGTTGTCCTTTTCCACCAATGATTATTTAAAAATAGAAGAAATGGTAGACATGTGGATTAGTTTACTAACATATTCTCACCATAGAATTTAATAGATATTATTTCAAATTCCTCCTCTCAAAGTCCCTTTCTAAATACTCTCTCTGTAGACATGAGATGTGCGGGATTGTATTATTTGGCACTTGTCCTTGAATTGGTATTCACAATTTGAGTAATGCATAGATAATGTGCCTACAAATCATGTGATGGCAAAAACGTTTGTTGTCCACTTTATTTGAACTATTGGGATGACCTACCATGTTAAAAGGCATGACTCACATCCAATCACTACCAAATTTTATAGATTTTATTTCAAAGGCTCTTTCTAATGTGCATAGATAATATAGCCAAAGATTGTTTAACGGAAAAAGCTTGTGTTGTATTGCTCTATTTGCAGTACTAGAAATATTTAACATGTCAAGATGCATGGCTCTTAAATTTTATTTACATCTTTAGTATCTACACCAAACATGAAGGAAACTAAAAAAAAAACCATGGGGTTCATGCACTCCTCACATTTTTTGGTGAAGAGGATTGGACCAGACAATCTACTCTTCTTACATGTACGAAGCTAAAAGGAATGTGCAACTTTAAAATATCATATCACACTTGACTTGTCCTATAAATTCATCTTATTTTGAATTGTTTTACAATAAGGTTTCCCAAACAAAAAGTACAAGGATGACTTGGATTTGGTAATCACTAGTCATGACATGGCTTATAATATTTAAATGTTGTACACAAAAGGTATGTTTGAAAACAAATTTACTATTATATGCACATTTATAGACCCATTTTAACTAGTAGAGTGAGAATTTGGTTCTTTCCTAGCATCATGAGATATGAAGCCCAACCTTTGTGTATGAAATATGAAGTACAACAATCATGTTTGAAACTATGTATTTACAAGGACCTTTCCTTTACAAAAAATGAGAGCTTATGTTGGTTGATGTAGCTTCAAATATAAATCTAATAAGGTAAATTGATTATAACATTTGCTAGTAACATGTGTGGATTGTGCAATGGAAAGCCTCACAACCTCGATGAAAGTTGCTACTTTGAAAGAACATGATAACCTCCTAAATGCTATATAAAGGGCTTTGATTGTACACATACATAAAGGTAGTGATGGTTGAAGATGAGATAGTGATGGAGTTAGATGGAATAAAAAGGAATTCTTGTCAAAGAGGCATAAAGCAAAGGTAGGGAATGAAGTACCAGAGGTACAATTGATTTCTTATTTTACTTTTTCTTCAAGCATGCAACAATTCTATCCACTCTGTTACTACTAGCACCTCGGACCATCAAGATGAGACAAAGACTACATCCAAGAGTACTACATCATTAGTAATTAGTTGGAGTAAATGGAGTCCTTCTTTTGATAGCCAACATGCATGGTATATATGGCTTTGTGATTATCATAAACATTTAATGCTTGTTATCATGGAAAAAGGCTCATTTTTGGCACACATGGAGGTTCCAAATCTAGAATATATTTGTTTTATTTTAGAGTTATAAAATTCATAACAATGATCAACCAATAGATAGTTATGCTCTCTTCACCTTCTCAAGCTTCTTCACTTACAAAAGCATCTTACCAGTGCTAATTGAGTTGGCAATGATAATTTGAAAGGGAAAGCCACCTCAAATAGATTCCAATGTGATCCTATTGAGATACTTCACTAAATCCTCATGTGCATGTCATATGAGGGTTGGCTAATGAGGGTTACTTGGCTACTTCCATTTGAAATGCTTCATTAAATCCTCATGTGTATGGCATATGAGGGGTAGTGGTGGATGAGGGATACTCGACTAATTCATTTGGCCTTGCCAAAAGTGGAGTCAAAGGTTTGAGGGTGGTGCCACAACCCATGTGCTTTGTGAGACTTTCAAAAGTCTAACAAGTACAGGTAGTCACACAATTAGTAAGGAGGAATAAGATCATGCCACACCATATTATACCTTCAAGAGTTCCACAAGATCTACTAAGTCCCTCACCATGTGCAACTATGCAAGTCAAAAGTACTTGCTATAGTTGTGGTAGTCAACACATGGAGTGTGTCGATCACTTTGATGACTTGAATTTCATTCTTTTCATCATGATTGTTGTAGGTTGAGGGGATGCTTTGTTTATTGTGATGATTTATGTGCACATTGTCAAGAAGTGAACTGGAGAGAGAGAAAGGGGAGAGAGAAGATTGCAAAAGAGAGAGATGGAGTGCACAAGTGAGAGAAAGAGAGTGCAAGGAGAGAGAAAGACTAAAATGGGAGAAAGAAAGATAGAAAGAAGTAAGAAACCATTGAAGCTTAGAGCAAGGTAATAAGGAGAAGGACAATAATGTATTAATGTGTCAAAAGATGAGAAAAATTACATATCAACTCCTTTTATACCTATGTTAGTGTGACATGGTATTACTCTTATTTTCACAGTAAACCAATATTCTTCCCAGCTTCTTACAATCCATCCTATCCCAAGGATTTTTTCCCTAAAAAATAAACTTACAAAGATTGAAAAAGGATGGATAGAACAGAGTACAACTCTGATTTGAGCCTTACAAATAGGAAAATGAATGAAAGATGAGCAATAGATGGATTGAAATGAAGGAATGGAAGCAAGCCTCAACTATATACACAAGCAAGAATGCTTCAAAAGGACTTGGAGCCTTAAAGTCTTCAAATGATGAACTCAAAATGAAGTAGACAACTTGTTGTAGGAATAGACCTTGTTGAGCCAAATCTGCCATAACTCAGATAGAAGTATCCAAACAAAGCATGCCACATGTCAAAATATAGCTCTTGAAGAGTACTTTACCCTATATGTAGGTGGCATAACTCTAAAAATTAGGTAGAATAAAAACTGTTCTAAAAGAATCTCCTGTCAGTGCACCATAATTGGCTCCATAGTCAATAAGCTTCACCATTAATGTGTCTCGTAAGTAAGGAAACTCATCTAATATAGAATCAAGCCTCCAAGAAGCTTCCTCAAGTGGTAAACCTCTCCATTTGATCAAATATTCAATGATGGAACAAGATTGAAGCTTTTTCTCACGCTGATCTATGATAGTCTCTAGGATGTACTGAATAAGACCTTCTGGTGGCAGCTCATCAACTGTATCAACAGGATCACCATAGAAAGGCTTGATCTAACTAATATGAAATACATTATGAATCTTAGTGAAAGATGGTAGCTCCAATCTATATGCCAAGTCTCCAATGTGCTTCAGAATCTGATAGGGGCCATAAAACCTGTAAGCAAGCATGTTACTAGATCCATATTTCAAAGTAGAATATTGGGCACCTTCAACAAAACTAGTTGTCCTTCTTGGAACTCTAAAGGTTGTCTCTTCTCATCTACATACATCTTCATTTGGTCTTGGGCTTTCCTAAGATTCATCTTACACTGCTGAAGAAGGGTCTACTGTTGGGGGTAAAGGCGCCTCTGCCTAGCCACCCGTGTATTACTACACTGACAGTCACCGCCACTGCACGCTGCAGGTGGTGGGTGCCCGTCACCGTCACTTTATTCTTTTTTCTTTTAGTAACAGTTTGAATAGAGGAGGGCTTGGTCACACATTGTGACTATTGGAGTTCCCATTTCTTGTCTCTCTCTTTCTTGCTCTTGCTCTCCCGCCATAGCTCTCGAGTGCAAGCTTCGATCCTTCTCACCTTTCAACTAGTATCAGAGCTTGGCTCCCCGACTCTTGATCTTGGTTCGTGGCATTCTCAGCTTCCCATCGACTCCCCATTCGCATTGGGTCTCCTTCCCGGCAGCCATATCTGACCTTCTTGAGCTCCCGTCACTCCCTGGTTTCCTGAGCTTCTTCCCGGCCTATTGAGGCACTCTCAAGGCATTCAAGCAAAGGTATTTAATCATTTTCTTCAGGGTTTACTTCAGTTCTCACGTCTCACAGGCTGTAAACAAGATTGGGACAGCCACCATTGAAGCTCCCTTGCTTCATATCTCACTTTCCTTTGAACAAGACTTGTTAGGGCTCATTGTGGGCCACCATTGGCCATTTCTCTTGCCCCCCAACACCTCAAACTTCAGCCACATGAGCAACAGGACTCCCCTATAGATCCGGATAGTTTGTGCCATCTTCTTGTAGCTTGTGTACAACACCAAAGCATCCCCCTACTTCCTAGTGGTCATTGGCATGATGTTTGGGCTTCATAGTGCACTCTTGACATGGTCTATGGCTTGGTCTTGAAGGCTTGAGCATTGGACATTGATTTGGGGCTGATTCAAACACTGTTTGGGACTGTTTACAGCAATTCACAGTCATGTTATGCTGATGCTACATTGAAAGTAAATGCTATGCTTGTCTAGGCATACATAGTCAACCGGTTTGATGCCTATTGGATGCCGATCGACTTGGGGATGGATTGCACATGTTATGCCATCATTTTTGGACTGATTTGCATACTGAAATTTCTCAGTTTTGACAGTCATTCTTGGCTGTAATAATAGTGGGTTGAAGCTCATTTGATTGCTTTGGGTTATGCCTATTGATTCTGGGTTATGTCTTGGATATATGCAATGAAGTATTGATCTTCGGGGTACAACTTCGAGCTTGGATTCCATTTCGAATGCTTTTGGAAGAGCTTTGACATTACTCACTCATTGATACGGTTCATGCTTAATAGTGGTATATGCTTTGACAATGATGCTCTTTGGGTCTATACATACCCATTGCCTATTGCTTGATGCTCATGTCTCGGTTGATTACCCTATGCATATGTTGATCTTGTGTGCTCATTGAATCTCTATCTTGGATGCATTTTAGATTATTTGGAGTTGTCTTGGATGTTACTTGGCTTGTCAGAGTTTATTGGGATGTATGTCTTACTCATGGATGCTACCTACAATTGCTTTGTAGCCGTCATGCTCTTGGGATGCTATTGAGGCATTGTCTTGGTCACCTGTCTTTGGCATTTTGACTTGGTTTGATTGAGCTATTGAGCTCATTTATCCGCCTTTTGTGCCAATGGGAGCATCTAATATGCTTGACCGACATTGAGCAGGAAGTTTATGCTATTTGAGCATTTTGCACATACTTGAGACTTTGGGATCTCTTACACTTGGATGTTGCATGGTTCATGCACTGATGTCTTAGAGTTTCTTTTGACTTGAGCTTGGTCGTTGCACTCTTGTGAGCATACACCTACTGGTGTCAGGTCTTGCCAGTGTTATGTACACTTTGCCCTATTGTATAGGGGATATGCCTACTCTTGACGGATGCTTTGGTGACATGTTTGGGTGTTTGGTCAGGGTCTTGATGACTATTTGGTGCTGATTTATGCCTGTTTATGGCTGGTCATGTCTTGGCTGTCATTTATTGACTTGGTGCAATGATTTGGTCAGCAATTGACTCTCACAGTACCCTACTGTCATTTATTACAACAAGCATATAACTCCGGACTGACATGGATTTTTCATGCTAAAATATTCTGAAATGATGTGCTTTCACTAGTACTTGGTGGACAACAGCTTTGGCTACACTTTTCTCGCCATTTTCTCTCGATTTTGGTGTTTTTTTTGTCATTTTCTACAGTAAACAGCAAGTAGTTTTGAACTGTCTACAGTCTTCCAGCCTGCATTATGGCGAATTCGTCCACTGATCATGCTATTTTCAACATCACTAAGCTTGATGGTACAAATTACTCTTATTGGAAGAGCCAAATTTGACAAGTATTAGTGCAGAAATCGCAAATCAAACCATTGAGGTTCAGTAGGCAGCCACCTGCAACTATGCCAGATGAGGAATGGTTTGAGCTTGATGAGTTATGCAAGTCCACTATTGTATTCTCTCTCATAGAACAAGTTCATTACAATGTATTTGAGGAAGGATAGAGTGCATGGCAGTTGTGGGATAAAATCAAGAATCTCTATTACAAAAAAAGTTCAGTGAGTCAGATGTATTGGCTGAAGCAGCTTATGGATCTGCACATGAAGGAGAATGTGACTATCTCTGCCCACTTGAGCCAGTTCCATGATATACTCAAGAACTTGACTTTGTAGGACGTCACTTTTGCAGAGGATGTCACTCCTCTTTTCTTGCTTGGTACTCTTAATGAGTCATGGGATGTATTCCGCACTGCATTATGTGCCTCTACTGCTACCTTGAAATTATCTGATGTTGAGAGTGCTCTTCTGCAGGAAGAGGTTAACCGTAAAAATTTGGATGCCTCTCGTATGCCGCATGCTATGACAGTTAGAGGTAGGAATGATGGATATGGAAAGCATGGCAGTGGCAATGGCAGTGGCCGTGGACGGGATTCTCAGAAATCTCGGTCCAAGACTCGTGGGAAGTCACGTAGCAAATCCTGTGGCAGGAATGTAGATGTTACTTGTTACCATTGTGGGAAAAAGGGCCATATTAGGCCACAATGCCATGAACTGCGCAATGAAATGCGCAAAGATAAGGGGAAAGACAAAGTGCAGGATAAGTCTTCTAATCGCAGCATAGTGCCTGCAAAGTTCAGTTTTAAAATTGAAGAGATCAATGTTATGCAGCCGGAGGATGTTGATGATGATTATATCCTTGCAGGTTTATCTAGTGCTTCGCAGATGATAGAGATACACTCTATGTATGCACGGTGTTGGCTCTTGGACTCAGGTGCGTCCTTTCATGTGACACCTTGCCAAGTGTGGTTTCATTCATACCGTACTGTTTCGGGTTTTGTGCGTTTGGGTGATGACAGGTCTCTTGATATTGTGGGCATTGGTGATGTTAGGCTGCAGTTTCCTTCTGGCAGCAGTTTTGCTATGTAGGATGTATGTCATGTCCTTGCTTTGACACACAGTCTCATGTCAGCTGGACAGCTTGATGACGTAGGATATCATATATGTTTTGGAGACTCTGCATGGAAGATCACTCGTGGCAGACTTGTGATTGCGAGAGGTGCTAAGGCTGGCAGCCTCTATCCCTTGATTGTATCAACTTCTTCCCTTGATCGTGTTTTGTTTGTGAGTTTTATCCCACATGTATCTCTTTGGCATGCCCATTTGGGCCATATGTCTTTGAAGGGAATGAAAATGCTTTCTGGTTTACAATACTTACCGCCCCTTGATTATACATGTTTTGATTCATGTGAGCATTGTCTTTATGGCAGGCAGACTAGGTCTACGCATAAGAAGTCTGGTAGGCCATGCATGAGTGAGCTCTTGGCATTGGTACATTCGGATGTCTGTGGGCCCATGACTTGTCAGTCTACAGGTGGTGCAAAATATTTTGTTACTTTTATAGATGATTTTTCACGGAAAGTTTGGGCTTATCCCATTAAGCTGAAATCCAATGTCTTGGTTGTGTTTCAAAGATGGCTTGCATTGGTTGAGAACCAGTTTGGGTATAGGCTAAAATGCCTAAGAACAGATAATGGGGGTGAGTATGTCTCACGTGCTTTTGAGCAGTTATGTGATGAGAGGGGTATTAAGCATCAGTTGACCGCCCCCTACACCCCCCCCAGAATGGTTTGGCTGAGCGGATGAATAGAACCATCCAGGAGCGTGTACGCAGTATGCTTAGCCATGCAGGCCTACCACCACAGAGCTTTTGGGCTGAGGTAGTTAGTACAACTGTGCATGTCATAAACAGATCACCTTCTAGTGGTTTGGATTTCCAAGTTGCAGAGGAGGTATGGATTGGAAAACCTCCCTCTTATGCGCATCTCCATGTCTTTGGATGTGAGGCATTTTGCCATGTGCCCAGGGACAAAAGAAGTAAGATGGATCCTAAAAGTGTCAAATGCATTTTCCTTGGTTATGGGGATGCAAACAAGATTGGTTACCGTCTCTGGGATCTGCAGGCGCGAAAAGTCATCCGCAGTCATGATGTAGTCTTCCATGAAGACAAGATGCATCGGCAGCCTGAGAGAGTTGTTGAGATCCGCAGGGTCATATTTTAGGAGGAGCCGAGAGCTCCCATACAACCAGTTGAACAGCCTATAGCTGCAGTAGATGCTCATGGTCAGGGTGTTGGACAAGCAGCTGGGCAGGCAGCAGAGCCTGCCGTGAGACGGTCTACTAGAGACAGACGTCCACTTGATAGATTTCAGCCCTCGATGCATTATGTCTTGGTTACAGATGCTGGAGAGCCTTTCACCTATGATGAGGCTATGTGCAGGGGTGACAGTCACTCCTGGGAGAGGGCTATGCAGTCTGAGATAGACTCCTTGCATAAGAATAAGACTTGGGATTTAGTTTCCTTGCCTGAGGGCAAGAAAGCTTTGCCATGCAAGTGGGTGTACAACCTGAAAAGTACCCCTAGATACCCCAAGCTGGCATACAAGGCTAGATTGGTAGCAAAGGGTTTTAAGCACGAGCATGGTGTGGACTTTGATGAGCTCTCCTGTGGTTAAGATGACCACCCTGCGCTTAGTCTTGGCTTTGGTTGCTCAGCTTGACTTGGATTTATACCAAATGGATGTCAAGATGGATTTCTTACATGGGGACTTGCATGATGAGATTTATATGGAGCAGTCTAAGGGCTTTGCAGAACCTGGCAGGGAGCACCTAGTGTGCACATTGAAGAAAAGTCTTTATGGCTTGAAACAGGCACCTAGGGAGTGGTATCATAAGTTTGATGCCTTTATGCAGTCACAGGGCTATAGCCGAAGTGCTATGGATCCGTGTCTTTACACGAAGAAAGCCCGTAATGGTTCTTTATTGATTTTGGTACTCTATGTGGATGATATCCTGATAGCAGAGAAAGCTCATGATGAGTTAGATGCTCTTAAGGCTCACCTCAAGAAGAGCTTTGAGATGAAAGATTTGGGACAGGCCTCTCACATACTTGGTATGCACATTAGACGCAACAGGCAGCATCAATGACTCCTCTACTTGTCACAGAGGGAGTACATTCATAAAGTCCTTTAGTGCTTCCGCATGCAGGAGGTAAAGCCTATTGGCTGTCCATTGCCTTCTTATGTGAAGGTATCACAGGCTGATTGTCCGCAGACAGATGAGCAAAGGGCCGAGATGGCCGAGATTCCCTATGCATCTGCAGTGGGCAGTCTTATGTATGCCATGATAACCACTCGTTCAGATATTGCCTTTGCAGTTGGTATTGTGGCACGCTATATGGCTACACCTGGCAAGAAGCATTGGGATGTCGTGAAGGGTATCATGAGGTACCTGAAGGGCACTACATATATGTGCATATGCTATGGCAGCCAGGATACAGGAGTCGTGGGGTACACTCTCACCTTTCATCTACATTCTTTCTAATTCTTCTTTCCCATGAGGATTGATTCTTTCATTTTGAAGATGAGTATGGGTAAGGGCACCTTATAACCATACATAGCCTCAAAGGGTGAAACTTTAATATTAGCATGAGTGGAGTTATTTTAGGTAAACTCATCCAAGTGTAACCAAGAATCCCATGAATTCTAGACATCATAACAAAAATGGCAAAGGTAAGTCTCCAACCACTTGTTTACCCTTTCTGTCTATCCATCAGGTTGTGGATGATAGGTCGTAGAGGAAGCCAATTTAGTGCCCATAGATGTGAATACTGCATGCTAAAAGTCGCTCATAGATTTTGAATCTCTGTCATGAACAATCACCTATGGTAATCTATGCAATCTAAAAATATGCTCCATAAACTGACTAGCCACTTGAGAAGCAATAAACTGGGTCTTGGTTGGAATGAAATGGGCTGCCTTGGCGAGTCTATCCACCACTACATATATACTATTCTATCCCTTTTTGGTAGTAGCAAGTCAGTAACGAAATCCATGGTAATGTGCATCCATTTTCCTATAGAAATAGGTAATGGATGCAATAAACTGCCTAACTTATGGATATTGTTCTTATTATGTTGACAAGACATGCACTTCGTGATAAAATCTTTGACATCTTTCCATAGTCCTTTCCAATAAAAGCTTTTGCTGATCCTATCATAGGTTTTAAAAACTCCAAACTATTCAACTAAAGGCGAAGAATGCAACTCCTCCATAATTTTCAATGCAAAAGAAGAAGTAGAGGGAATGACAATCTTGCCATTCAACCAAATTAGGCCATTTTGAAGCTAATAATGTGTGTTATCTTCTATGAGACCTTGTCGTAATTTTCAATAAATATGACTAAGCTCTTCATCCAAAAGATAAGCTTCTTCAATCTAGTCACTATATAGCTTAGTGAAACTTTGCAAGCCCACATACGAGAAAGAGAATCAGCTACTACATTGCTTTGCCCCTCATATGAGTGATTGTCAAAATCATATTTTTGTAATGTAGCTACCCACCTACACTGCTTAGGAGTAAGATTGGACAGAGTGAGGAAATACTTAAGGACCCTATGATCACTTTGAACTCTGAATCAACTGCCATTCAAATAAGGGTGCCATTTTTTTATTGTATGCAAGATAGCTAACATCTCTTGGTCATAAACATTCATAGCCATTTCCTTATTTGTAAACTTGTGACTTTCAAAGGTACTCACTCCATGCTCCTATAACAAAACAATCATTATGTCTTATCCACAGGCATCACATTGTATGGTAAACTCCTTTGAAAAATCCAGACATACTAGAATAGGAGCAAAAGTAAGGAGTTCCTTTAATTGGTTGAAGCTACTATCAGCAAGAACATCCCAAAAGAAAGCTTCTTTCTTCAAATGATCAGTCAAAGGAGCTACAATAGTAGCATAATGTTTGATGAATCAATGCTAAAACGAAGTAGACCAAGAAATCCTCTAAGTGAAGTAGTACTAGTAGGTGTTGGCCAATTTTTAACACACTGCACCTTCTTGGGGTTAGCCTGGACCCCTTTTTCACTAACAATATGTCCCAAGTATTCCACTTTAGTCTGCACAAAAGAGCATTTCTTCTCCTTAGCAAAGAGTCTGTGATGCCTCAATACATAAAAAACCTTCCTCATGTGTGATAAATGTCTTGAAGGGTCTTATTGTAAATCAAAATGTCATCAAAGAATACCAAGACAAACTAAAAGAGAAAAGGCTGCAAAATCTTATTCATCAGACTCTGAAAGGTAGTTGGAGCATTTGTAAGTCCAAATGGCATCACTAGGAAATGGTAGAGCCCTCGATCAATCCTAAAGCAGTCTTGATTTCATCACCCTCTCGCATTCTAATATGATGATACGCTGACCTCAAGTCAATCTTCGTAAAGAACCTAGGCCCCTTGAGCTCATCAATCAAATAATCAATTATGGGTATTGGATACATGTTCTTCACTGTGATCTTGTTAAGATCCCTGTAATCAATACACATCCTAAAAGATCCATCTTTCTTTTTAACCAACGAGACCAAAGATACTTAGGTGAAAAACTAGGTTCAATAAATTCCATTTCAAGAAGCTCCTTGATTTGCTTGGTTATTTCTTCACGCTCACACTAGGACAATCTGTAAGGTGGCTTATTAATTGGCTTTAAGTTGGGGCGCCAAATCAATGGGGTGATCTACTGCTCTCTTGGGAGGCAATGAAATAGGCACTTCAAACAAATCCATGTACTGTTCTCTTGGGAGGCAATGAAATAGGCACTTCAAACAAATCCATGTACTCCTCAAGAAGAGCTTTCAAAGCTAGCTGACTTGTTGAAATTGCAGATTGATCTTCAACCTCTTTATTCAAGTGCAACACAAAGATCTGTGAGCACTTCTTGTACTCCTTTTTAAGTTGTTGAATGGTGATAAGTTGAAAATCAGATTTACTAGAAATTTCCTATAAATGGATGAGCTATCCCCATCAAAGATAAACTCCATATACAATAGTGAGAAATCCATAGTAAATTTTTCCAATGTCATCAACGAATCACAACTAAGTACAATATCTATAGGCCCCATTTCCAGGGTTATCATGTTTACTTTTGCTTCATAATTTTCAACTAGGCGGAAAGAAACCTACGGGCATATTTGAGTGCTGGTTTTTTCTTCACCATTGGCTACTTGAACTCTTATGGACTGCTGTAAGTCAGTGTGGGAAGACAATTTAGCTTGTCCATATAATGAACTTATTCACAAAACTGTGTATACTGCCACTATCTATCAAGATGAACACGTCCTTCCCATGAATATTACCCTTCATACGAAGTGTATTAGGGCTCTTAGAACCTGTCCAAGTATCCATGTAAATGGAACAAGTAGTGGCAGCAAGTGGCTCATCATAAATCCCTCCTGGATCGAAAGAAACAGTTCCACTTGGATCAAAAGGAAAAGAGTCGACATGATCATAATAATATTCTTGCCCAACTACTTCCTCAAGATTATCATTTTGGGTAGTAGATACAAATGCATTGGCCTCATCAATGTCATCTTCAGAATCCTCAAAGATTAACATACTATGAACTTTGGCTTTTGCATTTTTGTATACACTTTTTATGGCATGATCGACTGTATACTTTTCTCCACATTTGAAGCATAAGTCTTTTTCCTTTCTTTCTTTGTAGAGGTCCATAGGAATAGACTTTGGATTTATATTGGTTAAAATAGATTTAGGCTTGCTATCCGCTTGTTTGAAATTTACTCTTGGATTGTTTGTTGTCGTGAAATTGCTTTGAGGTCTTGAAGCATTGAATGATGGATAAGTTAGCACTCTTAAGCTCCCTCTTGGTGCATGATTGTTGGCATAAACATTGCCAACTTGTCCCTATTTTAAAATAGTACTTGGCTGTCCATAACTAGACTGAAATGATGACTCCCTTCTATATATTCTTCCATAGCGATCCGCAAGCTCAATAGCTTTGCAAATAGTGGTAGGGTTCATAATATCATTTTGATAAGGATGGCTCTAAACCATACATGTACTTGTGGAGTTTAGCTTCATCACTAATGCTCTTTACATACATGTTAAGATTGAGGAATTGGTTGGTATACTCTTGTATGCTTAGGCCTCTTTGCTCTAATCCATACCATCTCTATCCCAATTTTTATTTTTCAAGAGGAGAGACAAAGACCTCATCCATAAGTGTCTTGAATGCATCCCAATTCTCTACAAGTATATTCTCCTTCTTAATATATCTCCACCAAGTATGCACAAATCCCTCCAAATGCAAGGAAGCAAAATGAATCTTTATATTATTAGTTCTAGGGAATATATCAAAGTAAGATTTCAATTTGGAAATCCATTCCTCTAAATTAGATGGTGAAGATGATTGACCATTATACTTTGCCAAAATGATATTATCTTTCAACTCTCTTTCATGAAAGGGTCGCTGCCCCAAAATAGACTACTCATGAGTATTAGGCATGGAACCCCCAAAATAAGATGGAACTCTCCCAATAGGTGGTTGAGAACTAGTATGAAACCTTCCTGTTTTGGTAGAGAACCTCTAGGAAGTTGGGTATTCAACCCAATAGCTTAAGAATTAGCACCATTCAAACTGCCCAAATAGTCATCATACCTTTGTGAAGTCTCACCTACTTCATATTCACTATTTGGGATGCCCCTTTGTCCAATGATACCATGACCTTGACCATTTTGGTTAGGTGGCTGAAGCAAGATTGACAATTCATTGTTTGAATGAGCTTTTTCTTAGTTGCTTTGGTTCCCATTTGCATTTGCATCCATTGGGAGATTTGAGCCATTATTTGAGCATTAGATTCCACTAACTTATCAATGGAAGCCTTTGTTTGGGTAGTGGAATCCACCAACTTCTCCATGGAAGACTTCGTTTGACTAGTAGACAATACCATCTACTCCATTCTTGATAATAGCTCCATATGTCTTTGGGCATGCCTATTCTCATGTTCACACATGGTATTATTGCTAAGTGTACTAAGGTTATTTTACCAATTTGGAAGAGATTAGGAGTAGGAGAAGTGCGAAACAAGAGCAAGAAGATCAACACATTTTTCGGTGCAATTTTTGGGCTGCTGCTTGGCCTAATCTCTACATCAACTACTTGACATAGGTACTCTATTTGATGTACATGAGATAAAGAATCATTGCCCCATAGTTTAACCAAAAGTCATTGGAGAGCAAGATTGATGGATTTCTTGGCAACCACCATTGAAGCTTCAACCAAAAGCTTGGAAGAGAGAGAGAGAGAGAGAGAGAGAGAGAGAGAGAGAGAGAGAGAGAGAGAGAGAGAGAGAGAGAGAGAGAGAGAGAGAGAGAGAGAGAGAGAGAGAGAGAGAGAGGCTCTACTTGAAAGTAACCATAGTTTATTTTTCTTCTGAGCGTGGTTAACTCCCATTTGACTAAGATATCTTAAAATTGCATGAAAATTTGATGACGATATGCTATTTTAGCCTTCCACTGCCATATTTTTCCTTGAAGATCTCCAAATATAGTCTTCATCTAACAGTAGATGTCTTGCAAGCCACTGTTAGTTATTGTCCATGTCTAATACCTGTAGTACTTGTCTGAAATTGGTTTTTATGGTGAAAATTTGAACTGAAATAGAAGAAAAATGGATCAAAGACCAATGCTCCGATACCACTTGTCAAGAAGTAAATTGGAGAGAGAAGATTGCAAAAGAGAGAGATGGAGTGTAGAAGTGAGAGAAAGAGAGTAACAAGGAGAGAGAAAGATAGAAAGAAGTAAGAAGCCATTGAAGCTAAGAGCAAGGTAATAAGAAGAAGGACAGTAATGTATTAATGTGTCAAAAGAAGAGAAAAATTATATGTCCCCTCCTTTTATACCTATGTCAATGTGACATGGTATTATTATTTTCACACTAAACCGTTATTCTTCCTAGCTTCTTACACATATAGCTATGTTTCATTTCCCTATTTGGGTGACGCTCTCTATCTCTTCTTCTAGCCATGTCTATCTCCTCATTAATGTGAGGTCTACTAGAAGCTCCACTTGCATGTGGGACAAAGGACCATGAGACACATGCAAGTCCACAGGCTGTGCTCTAAGAGCTAGGTGTTGTGCCACCTTGAGTAAATGACCTTGTGCTAGCTACCACAAATTTGGTAAGTTATTTTGATGCACATGTGGAATGCCTCTAAGACAACATGCAAGTGAGAATGTGAACATAAATCAAACTGGAGCTCAAATTTGCAAGTTTCAAAAAGTCTTATATGCAACCTTAGGTCTCAATTTTGGACTCCTTTTTAGAACTTTGTTATTTCTACAAGATTTCATAGATTGCAATTTTGTTGTTTTCAAGGAACTCATAAACCCTTAGCTATTCAAACTTCAAAGCAAGTTAATAAGAGGTATAAACACCAAGGTTTGGTTGTAGGCATGCATAGAACCGTAATTGAGGGCCTTAGTGCTTCCCTTAACCATCTTAAGGGGAAATAAAATATCTACAAAGTAGCTAATGCTCTACTTAGGAGAGTTGTTTAACATAGCAACTTTTCTTCTCCCTACTCTTAGAGAGGGGTCTTTTGTCTAAGTCTATCCATTTAGAGTTGTACATATTTATGTTGAAGTGTTTTAAAATACACTTCCATCTCTCCACACATTAGAACACAAAGGACACAAGAAGAGCATCAAACCCATAATGTATGGCCTATTGGATTTGCTGCCAATCCATTTGTATGCAAGTTATATGTTGCAGTTCTAGTAGCTTAAACTAACATAATATTTATTTCTGATCAGCAACACTTTGTAATAAAACTATCTAATTTATGGTTACTTCAATATCAAACCTTGGGGGGTACCCTCGAGGTATCTTTCAAACTTTCAAAATTTGGGGTAAGATTTTTTTGCTTTTGGTAGTGACAAACTACAATGTGAATGGAGAGCAAATGATGAGAGCCTCACCACATGCAAATAAGGTACTTGCATTGGAGGGACCAACCTCTTGAGAACAAATAAGCCGTGCAGAAATAGAGACTAGTGGGAATTTGACAGTGTGAGCCCCTTATACACGTTGAAGGAGGGGAGAGAAAAGACATCTTGGGTGAGAGAAGTAAGGAGGTGCCAATGTTTGTTGGATATGTGAGCATGGGTCCATGCAAGTAAGCAGAGCCCCCACTTTTAGCGAGTGCTTAGTTAACTTGTGAGAGTTTTGTCTTTATTCGGAGTTCAAGTCGATGAGCGTGGCCACATGCTCAAAAACTGGACTCTATGAATTCACGCAAGGCGAATGGACTTGCGCGTGACCTGGCTGTGAGTAGATGGGATTTCAAATTGAAAAGTTGCGTTAAAAATGTGATCAATCGAGAGAGGCTAAGCCTTTTCATGGAGGGGAGGGGGACTTACTAGGAAGGGGCCCAAAAGCGCAAATGGTGTGGTAGATGGACGACAAGAGTCATCGAATTCTGAAAGGGAGAAAAGAAAAGGGAAAGTGCGATCCAAATTTAAATGGGCAACGGCTAGGTCGCCCCCCCGCCCCCCCCGTCCCCCGTTTACACGCGCCTGTCCTAAAGTTTTCGACCACTTTGTTTGAAGTCGCCTTTTTCCTGTGGGGCCCGCGCTCAACACGTGTCCCCTCTTTAGCGCTTACCTGGCATTCGTCTTCAAAATGTCGGAAACCCCCCCGGGCACGAAAGCGGGGTGTTCCTACCTACGCGCTTTCAACATGCCTACAAATACTCAATAAACCTCTCTACATCCACAAAACCCCCCCCCCCCCCGCCCCCCCCCCCCCCCCCAAAAAAAAAAAAGCCATTGGTTTAGACGTGTAAACATTTCTTGAAGCTGGTAGAAAAACTTTCAACCTCACCAATGAGTATCAACTCAAAGCTATGCTCCATATGTCAATTGATTTGCATGAGGGATTTATCATCTGCAAAGAAACACTCGACATGCGCAAGTTCACAGTCATGGTGTACCCTTATTGCCAACAAGCGTAGAGATGTTTGGGAAGAGAGAGGAACCCTGGAATGCATTAAAGAAGGTGAGAGAAATGGCCAGACAAGGTGACTGAAAGGAGGAACCAATGTGGATTTGCTTGGTGGAGTCGATGGGGTATCCTCATTTTTAGACAAGAGGGTAAAACCCCTCTTTTTAACGAGGTCCAAGTTTAGAAGGATGGGACATGTGCAGATAAAACCCAAAGTTGTGGACTTGCACAAGTTAATAGACTTGAGTGTGGCCCAACTCTTAGTCTACATGATGATTATGTGATAAATGGAAGGTCAATAGCTCAAAACTTGTGATTGAGCAGCTTTGCGATACCTTGCCCTTAGGGGTATATTGGAATGAAGCCAAATCGCAAACGTCTTCAAAAAATTGACATTCTTGGTGTTCGTTTCAAATCATCTCTTCAATTCTCATATTTGAGATTCCTAAAGTTCCTTTTCAAACTTTAGCACTCATAATCGAGAACTTTAGAGTTCCTCTTCAAACTTCAACTGCCATAGTCCCTCTTCAAGTGTTTGTCTTTGTTAGCTTGACTCCAATGATAGGTCATACAATAGCTAGATATATTTGTGCATATTCTTAAGAGGTGAATAACCTTGGACTTGTAGGACACCGAAAGGGGCTCATTTAGTGACACATATTTGGCCCTCCTCACAATACATCAAAATGTCCATCATGAGCCACAAATCATGTTAAGTTTAATTTGCACTTCTTGAGAAAAGTAAGATGACAATGTCTCCACAAACATGCACATGAAAAGGGGAAAAATGCAAAAATAGCGTTTGTGAAGATCAAAGATGACAATGCACTTGTTTTAGGCAAGGAGAAATGGCACACTTAACCTAATATCTCTTGACAGCTCTAGAGATGCAAGCATAGAGCTATGTGTGGGTTGTGGGTTGTCAATGAGTGCAGGTACCTTGGCATTGAGCAGGCAATTATGTAGTGCATGGAAACAGTCGCTATAGACGGACTGGGGAATTATGTAGCGCATGGAAACAGCCTCTATAGACACAATGGGATTAACAGTTAAGGGAGAGCTAATTAAGTAATTAGGATGATGCAACAAGCGGATTAAGAGTATCCGCCATATTCAAAAATGGCCACTTTCCACATCCGTGCTCTCTCTCTCTCTCTCTCTCTCTCTCTCGGAGCCCTCTCTCTTCTGTCTCCCCCCCCCGCGGCCTCTCTCTCTCTCTCTCTCTCTCTCTCTCTCTCTCTCTCTCACAGTTGAGGAGGTATGGCAGATCCCCCTGGGAAGGTCCTCTCCAGCCTCACCCCTTCTTCTTCTTCGGACAAGCAACAACACTCTAAGATTGGCGGATGCGCAGGAGTCTTCTTCCAGCTCTTCGATTGGAACAAGAGGCTGCACGGCAAGCGTTTCTTTCCGCACAAATTGCTTCCTGCAGGTAAGAAAGTCAAAATCACCATTTTTCCTTCCACCACCATTTTCCTTGCAAATGTCCCCCCTGTTTTAATCTCTTCCGTTTTGATCAGAGCGTAAGCAAGTCTCCAAGCTCCACAGAGATGAGAAGCTCCCCATGGCCAAACTCTTGCTTGTAAGCTATCCTTCCAGGCGCTTTTTCGATCTCTTCCTTCCCCATTGATTTGAATGTAGATAACCAATTCTCCTTTGCTTGATTTCCTGTCATCCCATGCTCGCAGATTGCTGATGAGAACAGAGGCGGGTTTCCGCGGCCTTCGCAGTGTGACAGTCCCAATGGCCTGCTCAAAGAGAGAACCCCGGAGAAGAAGAAGTCTGGCAAGAGGGCTCCTGGTGTCGTTGCCAGGCTCATGGGCCTCGAAACTATGCCATCTCCTGAGCCCCCTCGCCGGGAAAGGCAGGACTTTGACCATGACAAACATCCTTCAATGGGCAAACATGCTGATGAACAGCCGCACCTGCCTGTGGACAAAGGGAAACACACCAAACAAAAGCCCATCGACAGATGTCCATCGGCGAGGCAGACCTCGTCTAAGGAGATCAACTCTTCATTCAGGAAGGAGAATGAATTCCAAGCAGATGAGAAGCATTCTGGTGCCTTGACTCGTCACAGCAGTAACCGTGTTGAGGATCTTAAGCCCATGTTTTTCTACAAGCTTCCAGCTTTGTCCCCACGGCAAAGTGACTGTGCATTGAGATCAATCTTATCTCCTTCCAAGAGCCACAACAAACTAGTTTCCCCTATCAAAAGCCCCCTGGCTTCAAAGAGTGCGGCTCGCTTGTTTGAAGCTGCAGCTAAGATCCTTGAGCCTAGCATGCAGCCTAGCACTCGAGCCCGAAATCTAGGCAACGTTGTAAGGCCACTGCTTGTAGGTGATGGGGATGGAGAAGCTAAGGGTACAAAAAAGAGTTCCAGGACGCTTTCATACCCTAAGAAGAAGCCACAAGTAGCAAAGAAACAGGTCCTTTCATTACCAGCTGTCTCTGATCAACAAGCAAAGTGTCAACCCAGGTCAAAGCAGGAGAACAAAACCATCAATACAGGTGATTCAAATGCTGCACAATCAAAGGTGCATGTTGGTGGTGGCAAAAAAGGTCCTCCAGCTTCAAGCCAGGAAGCATTGAAGTGTGTCACTAAAGAAGACTCGGCAACTTCGGGACCGCGGTTGCTGCGGAGCCGAAGTGTGAAGGAAGAGGTTGGAGGTGTTAAGCCCAACCGGACCCAGCAAGAGGCGAAAGTTTGCCGAGAAGAGAAGTCAAAACCTGATTTGAGGAGGCAAGAGCAGAGTTGCAGGAGACTAAGCCAGCCTATTGCCAAGAGTCACAGTTTGAAAAAGGCTGGTACCAAACAGGAAAGAGACCCAAGCACTCCTGGGGCCCTGCAGTCTGAAAGTACTGAGAATGCAGTGAATAGATTGGCAAGCAATAATGTGTCATCAAGAACCATGTCATCCAGTTCGGTTGTGACATCTGCTAGCAGTAACAGCCTTACTAGTGGCAGCGGTATTTTGAATTACAGCAGACTCTTTAGCTCTCGCAAAGCTGTGTCGTCCAATGACAGTAACAAAAAGATAATGGAAAGCTCACAGAAAAGAGGGGACTCGTCTTTGATGAAGTCATTGCTGAAACGAAAAGCATCTACCACAGAGAACACTACAAGTATAGCTAGACAATGTGTTAAGTTGAAGCATGAAAACTCTCGAGTAAATCTTGAACCGATCTGCCAAACGGAGTTCTCTGAAGTCACGCAGAACACAAACTCCTTGCCAGATGAATCCTTGATGGAGGGAAGCTGTGCCAATGAAGATGTTGGTGCTGATTCTAGCATTGAGGGAGTGAGTGGAAGAAATATCGAAGAGGTCGACTCTCACAGCAATTGTATTGTTGAAAGCTTAGATGTTTCAGCTGAAAGCATTGTTGAGTGTGAACAGTATGGAGGAGAACAAGTCTTAACCAGTTGGGATCCGTGTGAGACACATTCGTTGGAGACCACTTTCAAGAGCTCTGGTATATCTAATGTTGAAAGCTCTTGTGACTCGTGTACGGATGGGCAAGATGAGAGAGAAGATGGTGCTGACACTGCATCATCATATGTTTATCCAGACAGTGGTGTTTACAGGAGAAAAGAGCCTGTATCTTACTCTGGTAAAACAACAGCAGCAATTCTCCAGGAATTGCTGATGGCTTTGAATTCATCCCGAACACATGCCCCACTGGATGGGTTGCCGCAGGAAAAGCCAGAACTCATGGAGGTCACTGGCAATTCTTTGCAGCATCCAGAGATTGATGCATCGGTGGTTTGTTCTGATAGTATGGAATCTACCCTGTCAAATACTCGTGAGAGTTCTGTGAGCTCTGCATGCACAATGGACAACTCCATGCAAGAGACAAACATGGTAGGGAAACATCACCATGGGTTGGATTTACTAAAGAAAGAATGAGGGCTTTATGCTGTGTGTTGTTATTGTGCAGGTTCCAAGGGCTTTCAAATGCAGATATCAATCATCTGTTGAGGATTGCGTTGGTACACGACTGCAACCAAGCCCTGTTTCAACTTTGCAGTGCCCTTTCCAGGACGAGTCCTCAGACAGCTTTGAGAGTCTTCAAGGTATGTTAGGTCCAACAGATTTGTATTTTGAATAGTTGATGTCTTTTCTATGCTCTCATGTGGTCCTTGGTTGTTGGCAGACCAGAAGTCTCCTTGCTGTGAGACTTCTGATTGCACGAGCACCATTGTAAGGCAAGGTCATACATTGGATGATGTGGATCCATTTGATAATAAAGCCTTTGCAGATCGTAACAAGCTTTTGGACACCATATCTCGCATACACCACATTGATATTCCAAGCATTAGTACCGGCCAAGCAATGGAAAGTGAGGAGGGATACATCCGGGTGATTGTAGGTGCTGCCAAGCTCTCAGCCGAAGATGTCTATTCAGCTAGGTTGCATCTGTCAGGTCCCCTAGTCAATCCTGCGTTCTTTCAGAAAATTGAAGAACAAAATAGACAATGGGAGTGGGGATTTTTCCCAGAAGATGATCATCTAGGCTCTTGTAGATCGGAGATAGATTTGAGTTTCACAAGAAGCTTGTTTGAAGAGGCCGCTGTGCAAAACAGGAAACTAGTTTTTGATTGTATCAATGAGGCTTTGAGCCTGAACATGGGCATTGGTGAAGAATCTTCACAAAATTACTTTCTTCCTGTTTTGATTTCTCCTGCTGCACATTTGTCCAAAACTCTGTACAGAAACCTGAATGATTGGAGAGATATGGCTTGCAGCATGAACATAGATGATCTGGTGGAGAAAGAAATGAATACAGGTGTGGGGAGGTGGACTGACTTCAACAGTGACATTAGTGAGATAGCAATGGAGCTGGAAGGGCACATGCTAAGGGGACTTATTGAGGAACTGGTGGTTGAGTTAGGTACCAGACGAAGGAATCCTATTCCTAAGGGGGGCTATCAATCAACACTGCACTTCAGCAGATGTTTTGTGAAATGAAGTTCGGAGTGCTTGAAGGTACGTGTATATGATGCTCATATTGTGAAGCACATCAATGCCAGCCAGATGAGATTTAACTGACATAGACTAATGTTCCATGAATCTGTGGATCAGTAACATGTGCATATGGGTACATTTACATATACAGCTTGTGGGATATTAATGAGACAAATGATTGTAACTTCATCTTTTCTCATACCGTAGCTCATTGATAGTACCATTTTATCCAGCCACACACAGTTTGTGGGTTTCAATCATAGCTCATACATCGCAGGTGATATATAATCTTTTTGTGCTGGGTGCCACAAAGAGTGACTACCAGTATGGACCTGAGCAGTGTATTGTTTTTGTGCTCCAGTTTTTCAAAGCTGCTCTTGGGTTATGATCATTTGTCCCATAAAAATTATCAAGCTGGGTGACATCGGTGACATCCTGTAACATATTCAACTAATGAAAGTCGATAGTAACTTAAGAGCTGGGGTGAACGACCATGGTGAGGGGTGGTCAGTCGTAATATGGTGGTGAAGGAATATGTATGTTGTGCCCTGTCCCAGTTATCTGTCAGCGATGGTCAAGAATTCAAGGGCATTGCAAATAAGGTCAATTCCTGCCTTGCAAAGTGCGACTGTTGGGGTTTCCCCTCCAAGTCCAGCTCATGTTATGGACAGGGCATTGTGACTGGGAACAAGTATGATGATTCACGACTTCAGGTATTGAAGTGCTGCACGGCAGGGTAAACATGTTGCTTATGCCTTACATATCTGCTTGAAGAACATAAAATTTCTGTACTGGTCTATTGAGGCTCTGCTGCAGGTCCCTCCTTAGATGGAAAGGAAGTTCAACAGTCTCCCTGAACTACACTTTGAGTGGATTCTCACTGACAGTTCAAGTCACGTGAATATAATCTGAGCCACCTTAGGAATCTAAAGGTGCTCTGGTCTGAAAGTGAAAATTTGTCATGTACTGATTGACAAAATGATGTAAGGCTGATGTTGTATTCTATATATTGGAAAGCTGTTGGAGATTGCATGCCATTATGTGTATCAACTACTAGCAACCAAGATCGAGTGTCAAGCAAATTTTCTTAATCTCTGAAACAGACTTTGAAAGTTAGTGTTGAATGGAAGGTTTTTCAAAAGTTCAGAAAAATTCATGGCCTTTTTTTTTTTTTGTGCGTGTGGATAATAATATGACGAAAGTTGGCAGGAAGCAAGGAAGATGGGGAATGGTAGTTCTTCATCTTGCAAACTGGAACAGGAATCAATAATGTAATTGGGATTAATAATTGGGTTCAATTATTGTTACAAATATACAAGTATTAATATTGACATTGTAGTAATTGGGATGAATTATTGTAAGGAATAGCACTTAATCTTGCAAACTTGAACAGGAATCAATAATGTAATTGGGATTAATAATTGGGTTCAATTATTGTTACAAATATACAAGTATTAATATTGACATTGTAGTAATTGGGATGAGTTATTGTAAGGAATAGCACATAATTAAGATATTTCCAGCTGGATCGATACACAGAGAGAGAGAGAGAGAGAGAGAGAGAGAGAGAGAGTTAATGCAGGAGCATCCATATCCATGGCCATAGTCGTTGAATAAAAGAGGTCATGGGATGAGAGGTCGTGTGACATGATTGACAGGGCGGGGATAAAGAAAGGCGTGAAGTGACTGAATCCATGTTTTTTTAAATTTAAAAAAAAAATGCGATAAAAAATGTCAATCGCACAAGTAGAGCCAGGACGCCTTTGCCTGCCAGACTCAACACATAAATGCGTAATAAAATAAAACAAAAGGAAACACCTAACCTTTTTCTCGTCTTCCAAGTTCTACCGTGCGTTACGACACGCTCCTTCGCATGCATGCCTCCTTCCTTGCCTTTGCTCACGGAAAGACTAAACCTCTTTCACATTCAATAATTGGGTTTTTGTGAATGTGGAGCATGCGATGTCATGACCAGTTATCTGAAGAACATCATGCAATGCTGATTCTGAGATCCTAAGGCCCAAAGCTCAAGGCTTATCTCATCTTCCATGAGCTGCAAGTTGCTTCCTAAGTTTTCGTATCATTTTGTCATATTATAACCAAAGTATCACAGCCTCAAGATCTTTTGTTGATATACACAAGCACCACATAGAGGAAATTGTTACTTGGTGATGTATGTGTCTTGGCTAAAAGGACCATATACACAAGCACCATATAGAGGAAATTGTTACTTACTTGGTGATGTATGTGTCTTGGCTAAACGGAAACCACTACCAATGGCCGTTTCCAATTATCAAGTTGGACATAGGGCATCATTTATGGTCCTAGTGATATGTGTTTGGCTTGGAAGTATTTTAGTCAATTTGCATTTTAGAAAGTATAATACATGTATCTTCATTAATGATTAGAGTGCATTGGTAGGTGGGAGGACCCAATATCTCATGCTCTTTCTAAGCACATTAAGGTGAGATTATTTTTGTCAATTAAAGGAAAACTCCATGCAAGGGGACCAACTTCATTATGTGCCAACATAGCATCATACATATTTACAAGAACCCTATTTAAAGAGAAGTTTGCAAGTATTTGGGCTTATTGCCATGTGGAGATTGATCTCCTATGGCATTATGTTGGTGGTCGTTTAGTTCCTTTGGATCGGAAAAATGATGATTTTGGCAAAGATTCTACAATGGATATTGATGTTTGGTTCAATGACAACATTATTATGATTTTAAAGGTTAAATCATTATATATGCTACATCAAGTGAGGATGGATCTATAGAATGAAGAAATTGAATCATCATGTTTATTTGTATTCTACCTTAACAATAAATGGATAAGTTTCTACATCAAATTATGTATATTTGATTCCACTTTTTGAATGGCATATTTAAGCTAAATTTTTTGTAGATATGGAAGAGGAGAAGAGAATATACAATGCAAGGATATTGAAGAAAATCTATTTACTATCAGTATAAATACAAGTATGGATATGTCAACAAATTTTTATTTACTTTCTTCATGATTTACATATACGAGGTCTTACAAGGCAATATAGGAAGCTATTTTTTTGTGCCATGAATTTTCTTAAGAGAAAAACCTTTTTTTAGATTTCTTTTGCTTTTCTTTCATACTTTGGTTACCTTAGGTGTTATTGGCATGTCTTCACTTATTACATTGTGGACATATCTTTTTTCTTATCCAATTAGACGCTATTTGTGGCCTTGTCTCCTTAATCTTCTGTAGGGACCAAAATTGGGAATGACACTGGCTCTAGGGCTCTAATTGGGCCTCTTATACTCACTTAAATAATCCCATGGCCTCGTGGCTAGGAGGGTATGGACACTATAAACTAATATATCAAATAAGTGCATTTCAGCTGATCAATGGTTGCTTTATTGAAAAAAATGTGAGTGCTCCCATTATCCACAAGGATAAAAACATGCTTTCCATTGATATTGCCTTGAATGCGAAGGGTGTTGGGGCTTCAGGAACTTGTCCAAGGGTCTTAGGAGATTGAGCAAAGGGAAGTGGGAGGCGGGTGGGATGTCAAATCAAGTATTTGTGATGGATCACTGCTCGAGTCAAAGGGAAACCTATCCTCGGGGTCATAGAATGGTTCGTGATCAACATCCTCTGTGGGCTCAGCTTGGTTAGTGGGTAGGGCATCCTCATCATTGTGCCAATCTTCCATGACATACATGCTATGAATTTTGACCTTAGCTGTCTTGTACAGGCATTTGGAGGCATGATCAATAGTGTACTTATCTCCACACTTAAAGCATAGGCCCTTTTCCTTTCGTTCCTTCACAACATCTGGAGAAATGAACCGTTAGCTGTTGGATCCATGGGAAGGTGATGCAATGGATTATTTATTTTCAGCATACTTATTCTGAACATTAGAGCCAAATGTTATCCCAAAAGTGCCCATTTTTCTTTCAACATGGAAGGCAGGGTAAGTGGGTATTTTGGGGCTATTATTAGGCATAGAAGTGCCTTGAAAACCACCTCCGTATGGGGCTAATCGTGAAGGAATGCGGGGTTGTCCAACACCTTGCTAAAAATGTTCATTCTTACAGTACTTGCTTGCATATCTCTCAGCTAATTCAATTGCATCAAACAGTGTGGTATGTTTTTGGGCCATGACATTTGCCGATAGGCTTGGTTCCAACCCATAGATATACTTGTGCAATTTAGCATCATCGCTAATGCTCTCCACATACATGGTCAAGTTCATGAACTGATTTGTGTATTCATGTACAGTGAGGTTACGTTGGTTAAGAGTGTACCATCGTCTTGCCAACCGCTCTTTTTCCACAGGGGACACAAAAACTTGGACCATATGCATTTTAAAATCTTCCCAGTCAATGAACTGCTGATTCTCTCGATTGATATAGTGTCACCATGTGTGGCAAAATCCTTCCAAGTAGAGAGAAGCAAAAAGGATTTTTTGATAATTGGTGCGAGGAAAGATATTGAAGTAGGACTCCAACTTGGACGTCCATTCCTATAAGTCAGATGGTGAGGGGGATTGTCCATTGTACTTTGTGAGGATGATTTTGTCACGGGATTCATTAGGGCCATGCTACCCATGAAACCCTCACTGTCCATACATCTCCTGGTGGCCATACATGCCTTGCTGTCCATACATTCCATGTGATGCATTAAGCCCATGTTGTCCATTATGACCATGCTGCCCATGATTGCCAGGCTGGCCATTTGTACCATATTGTCCTTGATGGGGATGATTCATATGGGGTGCATGGGGGCTCCTAGGGAGAGCAGGGGAAATTTGACCAAGGGTGGGAGAAGGCCTAAAATGGATGTTGATTGCATGGTGGATGGGGGAATTCAACAGGGGCTCATCATGTGCATGAGAGGGTTCACTAATCTCATAGATAGAATGGGAAATTCCCTTAATATCCAGTATGCCCTGTGGACCATGCAACGGTTCCTGATGTGGAGGATGTCTACACTCATGCCCAGAGTCATTGGCCTTCTCTTGGGATGAAGCGGTCACTAATTGAGCAACAAGAGTAGTGAGCTACTCCAAGGTCTGTTGAGTCTTCGAGTTTGAGAGAGCCATGTGCTTAGTTGCTTTATCAAACTTGGACATCATTTGGTGGTGGTTGGTGACCATATCATTATGTCATTCCATATGACGAAGCTCATGCTGACAGAGAGGGTGTGATTGAGAAGGGTATATGGGTCTGTTTCAGGCCTTTTCTCCTATATGTCACCCTAGTAATCCTGTGTGCTAAGTTGGGTTCCTCATTCATGGAGATCCTAGAGTCTCTAATATCCCTTTGTAATTCCTCTTGGGCCTTGCTTTTGCCTTTTTGGCTTGCCATCTGGATGCAGTCCACAGGACTTGCTGTCAGTATACTAAAAGGGGCGTAACTCTTTGTAAAAAATGTTGATTGATGAGTTTTTTGGCAAGTCGGAGGGAACAAACTCTTCTTTGAAATGAGCTATTAACCTTTGTGACAGAAAATGATCAAAATTTTATGTAATGGATTTACTGTGCTTGGAGCAGTTTGCACCTTGTCCACAATGACCCTAGTGCACAAAAATGGGCATAACTTTCAAACCGTAGCTTCGATTGGGGAGGATTTTGATTCAAACTGGCGGGGAAAAAGCCTCTTCGAGGTGAACTATAGGGTTCACTTCCAGATTCAAAACAAACTTTTTTGCAATAGGATCTTCTTGATTGTCGTGCAGGATTGTGACCAAAACACTGCATGTCCCTTATTGCAAAAGCCTTGCATGGATCGTGCATAGTCCAAGGGGCTTGATCAGCAACATCAACAGCATACTGAGCATTATCTCGAGCATCATTGCATACCCATCTTCTCTCTCATTAATGCATAAATGAATTCACTAACATACATCTCTTTTGAGACTGCATGCACTTCAAGTGTCACACATAGGTGCCATGAGCATTGTGGGGGTGTCCAAGGGGGATCATTGCATCAGAGACGGTGGAGCTCATGGAAGGTACCTGCACCTGCATACAAGTATCGGGCTCCAAATCACTGGGAGGTGGGAAAAGTTCCCCTCAAGCCAGGTTGTGTACCTCTTCAGGGTCTTAAGTGGTAAGGGAGGATCACCTCACTTTTGTCTTACCACCTTGCATGGCATTGGCCTTTTTCCTTAGCCTAAGTATACATGGCAGACATTTTTATTAAGAAATTCGCATGAGATGCATTGGAAAGGAGACATTGGGCCTTTCCATGAGATGCAAGGAATGAACAAAGATCGGGTAGGGGTTACCTTGGCAGTCCAGTGACTCATTGGCTGCTACTTACCCAATTCACAATGGCTATTATTCATTTTGGGGCTTATCCAAGGTGACAAGACAAAATGGGGGTTAATGTTAGCCAATGCAATGAATTTCAGGAAGAGATATGATGCATGCACACAAAGAGGATGGAGTTACTAAGTTGATGCAAATTTTAATCTCTTCAACAAGGGATTAAGCTCGGCAAGTGGCTAAATTTGAGATATTAAGATTGGATTGACATACCTCTTCAATGCTTGGGGAGAGAATTGAGGCATAGCTCATCAAGACCAGTTGATTGGAGTAGTCCCATGGAGGAAGACTTCAGCATTCGAATGCTCCTGATGACGATGATGGCTCCCGTGCTTGTTCCCAAGCTGGAGCTTCAAGAAGGAAAGCTCCAAATGAAGCTTTCATGGCTGCCCCAAAAAAATCTATGCATGCTAAGCTCCATGTCTTCCATCCAGGTAGGGATGGGCAAAAAAAAGTTGAAGGATCTCCTGATGGCTGAGCTCCTGAGGTTGTGGGCTAGATTAAGAGCTTGGGTTGAGCTTTAATGGTTGCCCACATGCAATATACAACAGGAGGTTCAATTAGGGTATTAATGTCGGAGGAAGGGAGGGTCGAATCTTGTTGAGGGGGGTTCAGCCCTTGCTTGAGGAGGCCAAGAGTGCCAAGTGGAAGGCCAGGACAGGAGCAACAGGCAGGAGGAAGCTAGGGGCAACAATGCAATTTGTGCCGCAAATTGCAGGCTGTTGTCTACTGCCTTTGGCATGGATTCCCTGGCCACCTAGGTGTGTTGGGGGTAAAGGCACCTTTGCCTAGCCGCCTGTGTATTACTACACTGACAGTCACCACCACTGCACACTGCAGGTGGCGGGCGCCCATCACCGTCACTTTATTCTTTATTCTTTTAGTGACAGTTTGAATAAAGGAAGGCCCGATCACACATTGTGACTGTTGGAGTTCCCATTTCTAGTCTCTCCCTTTCTTGCTCTTGCTCTCCCGCCATAGCTCTCGAGTCCAACCTTCGATCCGTCGCTCCCTTTCAACTGGTATCAGAGCTTTGCTTTCTGAATCTTGAGCTTGGTTCGTGGCATTCTCAGCATCCCATCGAATCCCTACTTGCATTGGGTCTTCTTCCTGATAGCCATATCCGACTGCTTCAAGCTCCCGTCACTCCTCGGCTTTTCGAGCACCTTCCCGGCATTGTTGGGCACCTTTAGGGCATTACATAAGAGGTATTTGATCATTTTCTTCAGGGTTTACTTTAGTTCTCAGGTCTCACAGGCTGTAAACAAGATTGGGGCAGCCACCATTGAAGCTCCCTTGCTTCATATCTCACTTGCCTTTGAACAAGACTTGCTGGAGCTTGTTTGAGGCCTTCCTTGGCTTTAAGCGGACCCCTCCGAAGCTTGGCCACCATTTTTTGCAGCCCTAAGACTTGCATTTACGGTTGGCGGAATCACGCAGCCCTCCCATATGTGTCTTCAGCATTAACAGTCACAACAACAGCTCTCCCCCTCCATTAGCACTTGGAAAGGCTCCATTTCGGGCATATGAACATGCTTTGATGCTTGGTTTTGATGGTTGATGTGTTGGCATAGCATTTGGACTGATTTAACATTGTTTTGGGACAGTCGACATGCATTTTATGACAGTGTTATACTAACATTTGATGCCCGATTGGTCCCGTTTGATACCCGGATGTTAGGGGAATGTATGCCTATTGTTTGGCAACCATTTGGAGCTGATTTTGGTTCTGAAATTCTCAATTTTGAATAGTAAATCATTGCTTTACACAGTTGGGCTGAAGTCATTTTACTCATGTATACTTATGCCTATGCTTTTCGGCTATATTTCGGGCATATATGGTGATGTATTGACACTTGGGGCTCAACATAGAGCTTGGTTTTGATTTGGGATCGTTGGTTGAGCTTTAGCTCACTTTGCAAAGCATTTGGATGCTCCGTCTTGGATGAACTTATGGCATATATGTTGTTTATGTCTGACCGGTCTTGACATGCTTAGCCTATGCCATTACTACATGCTAGTCACATTGTTTGGAGCCTATTGCTACTGGAGCTTGATCTTGGCTTGAACTTGGATTCTCGGAGCTTACTTGAGCTATTTATTGGCTTGGCAGAGTTGTATCTTGGGATGTACTTGATGTCTTACATGCTTATGGACGCTACATATGGATGCTCTACTGCGTACATGTTCGGGATGTACTATTGATGTATTGTCTTGGACTTCTATCATTGGCATTGTGTCTTTCCTTGGCTTGAGCTCTTGAACTCGTACATACGGCTTTTGTGCCAGTGGAGCATTCTTGAATGCTTATTAGACATTGAGCAGGTGGTACTTTTATGCATTTTGAGTCGTTACATGCTATTGAGCAGTTACAGACACTTGAAACTTTGGGACTTCTTACCTTTTGGGATGATACATCATATGTCTTGGTTCACTGTATGCTTATGAGCTGTCTCAGTTTTGGATCCGTATCTTTGTGAACTGACACCTACTTGTGTCAAGTTTTGGTAGTGGCAGGA
Organism: Lygodium microphyllum; assembly: GCF_053477565.2. Taxonomy (NCBI): domain Eukaryota; kingdom Viridiplantae; phylum Streptophyta; class Polypodiopsida; order Schizaeales; family Lygodiaceae; genus Lygodium; species Lygodium microphyllum. The sequence continues at coordinate 25,995,845 of NC_141141.1, forward strand.
ATACTTTGCCCCGTTGCCTGGGGGGTGTGCCTACTCATTGGCAGATGTTTGTATGACATACTTGGGTGTTGGATTAATGCTTATCAACCGTCATATGCTTATGCTATACCTGGATGATGCCGGCTTTGGTCTTGGCAGTATCTGATTGCCTTGGGATCCGATTTTGGCACTGTTAGCTCTCTTTCACTAAAATCTGAAATTTATTACAGCAAGCATATATGTATGGACTGACATGGATTTTTCATGCTGAAACACTCTGAAATGATGTACTTTCACTAGTACTTGGTGAGCAGCAGCTTTGATTCCACTTTCTTCGCCATTTTTCCTCGATTTTGGTGATTTTTTGGTCATTTTCTGTAGTAAACATCAAGCAGTTTTGAACTGTCTACAGTCTTTCAGTCTGCATTATGGCGAGTTTGTCCACTGATCATGCTATTTTCAACATCACTAAGCTTGATGGTACGAATTACTCTTATTGGAAGAGCCAGATTTGACAGGTATTGGTGCAGAAATCGCAGATCAAACCATTGAGGTTTAGCGGGCGGGCAGCCGCCTACAACTATGCCAAATGAGGAATGGTTTGAGCTTGATGAGTTATGCAAGTCCACTATTGTATTATCTCTCGTAGAACAAGTTCATTACAATGTATTTGAGGAAGAACAGAGTGCATGGGAGTTGTGGGATAAAATCAAGAATCTCTATGACAAGAAAAGTCCAGCGAGTCAGGTGTATTGGCTGAAGCAGCTTATGGATCTGCACATGAAGGAGAATGTGACTATGTCTGCTCACTTGAGCCAGTTCCATGCTATACTCAAGAACTTGTCTTCGCAGGACATCACTTTTGTAGAGGATGTCACTCTTTTCTTGCTTGGTACTCTTAATGAGTCATGGGATGTATTCCGCACTGCATTATGTGCCTCTACTGCTACCTTGAAATTATCTGATGTTGAGAGTGCTCTTCTGCAGAGGTTAACCGTAAGAATTTGGATGCCTCTCATGTGTCTCATGCTATGATAGTTAGAGGCAGGAATGATGGATATGGAAAGGATGGCAGTGGTAGTGGCCATGGATGTGATTCTCAGAAATCTCGGTCCAAGTCTCATGGGAAGTCACGTAGTAAATCCCATGGCAGGAATGCAAATGTTACTTGTCACCATTGTGGGAAAAAGGACCATATTAGGCCACAATACCATGAATTGTGCAATGAAAGGTGCAAAGATAAGGGGAAAGACAAAGTGCAGGATAAGTCTTATAATCGCAGCATAGTACCTGCAAAGTCCAGTGTTAAAATTGAAGAGATCAATGTTATGCAACCTGAGAATGTTGATGATGATGATTATATCCTAGCAGCTTCTTTTAGTGCTTCGCAGATGACAAAGATACACTCTATGTATGCATAGTGTTAGCTCTTGGACTTAGGTGTGTCCTTTCATGTGACACCTGTCAAGATTGTGGGAGAGAAGGAAGGAGTCTCACTTGTAGTTTTCTTGCTTGCACAATGGGGGAATACAAACACAGGTGGAGGCTGAAAACAGTTTTTCTCTTCTTAGTTGTGTAAGCCAAAAAGAAGTCTCATACAAAGAAATAGAAGAACCCTATATATGGGTCTCAAACCAAACTCAACTAACTAAGGTGGCATACTAACTGAGCCACGAACTAGAGTAGATAAGGATAGCTGTCATCTAGCAATTATTCACGGGCGGTGTACCAACCGCATCTGCAGCTAAGAAGTCGGTGACATAAATGCACAATGGTCACCCTGGCATATCATGAGTTGAGCTCGATATCTCAACACTCCCCCTTGAGCACAATCCCAATTCCTGCACACCAAGCAGGTCTCTGAACTTGCGCAGCTTCTCTGCGCCCAATGCCTTCGTAAATATGTCAGCTACCTGATCCTCTGTGCTGACATAAACTAGATCAATAAGACTTAGTAAGACCCTCTCCTGCACATAGTGATAATGCACCTCAATGTCCTTTGTTCTAGCATGATAGACTGGGTTATTTGCCAAGTGTATACTACTCATGTTGTCACAATAAATGACAATTGGCCCATCTGTAGGCTGATGCATATCATAAAGTAGCTTATGCAATCAAGCTACCTCACATGTAGCCATTGCTGCACCCCTGTACTCAACCTCTGTGCTCGACAAGGCAACTGTAGGTTGTTTCTTGCTGCTCCAAGTGACTGCAGCACTCCCAAAAGAGAACACATATCCACTAGTAGATCGTCTATCAGAAATACTACCAGCCCAATCAACATCAGTGTATCCATGCAACTGTATCTGAACCCCAGTCTCATAAAGTAGTCCATGCTGCAATGTGGACTTCACATACCTGAATATGCGTCTAGCCGCATCCAAATGCGGTTTCCTTGGAGCCTGCATAAACTGACTTGGTAATAGTCATATAAATCAAACTTCCTACTATGCGTCTGTACATAGTAGGGTCTTCTAGAAGCTCACCTGCATCTGTGCTCAGCTTCACATTCTACTCCAAAGGAACTGAAATAGGCTTATAGCCTGTCATCCCATATTTGGACAGCATGTCCAATCCATACTGCCTCTGCAAGAGCCATATCCCACTTGGTGATCTAATCACCTCAATGCCCAAGAAATAACACAGCTATCCCAAATCCTTCATCTCAAACTTCTGCTTCAATAGCATTTTCACATGAAGGATATCTTTATCACTGCCACTTGTCATAATCAAATCATCAACATAAATGACAAGTAGCATAATACATTTCTTTGTTTTTCTCACATAAAGTGAGAAATTTGCCTTGGAAATCTGAAAGCCAATAGTGACAAGATATTGTCCTATCTTGTCAGACCATGCTCTAGGTGCTTGCTTCAAGCCATACAAGGCTTTCTTCAACCTGCAAACAAACTCAGGATGAACAACATGCACATAACCTGGTGACTGGTCCACATAGACCTCTTCTTGCAAATCACCATGCAAGAAGGCATTCTTTACATCCATTTCTTGCAAATCACCATGCAAGAAGGCATTCTTTACATCCATCTGATGTAAAGACCATCCCTTTGATGCAGCCATAGCAATGACTGCTCTTACGGTTGCCATCCTTGCAACCGGAATGAATGTTTCTTCATAATCAATGCCATATGTTTGTGTATACCCCTTGACTACTAATCTTGCCTTGTATCTATTCACAGAAGCATCTGGATTGTGTTTCACCTTATAAACCCACTTACAACCAATTTCATTCTTATCTTTAGGCAAAGGTACCAATTCCCATGTAGCATTTCCTTCCAAGGCATCCATTTCTTCATCCATGGCTTTCTCCCATTTTTCTTTTCCCATGGCTTGCTCAAAAGAAGTGGGTTCTGGTTCCTGTATCACTTTGACCATATAGGCATAGTGAATGGCTGTAAATCCATCATATTTCAGCCTATTCACAGGATACCTAGCTTTGGTAGACCTGCGCGAAGTAGGTTCACTCCCAGGTGCTCTCAAAACATCTCTGGTCTTTCTTACTCCAGGTGTAACAATAGAAGGAATACCCAACTCATCATCAATGCTTTGTTATGAGCCACTGGATTCACCATCCACATAAGAGTGACATGTATTCATATCAAACATGGGCTGATCTACATTTTCTTTTCCTTTTCGTGATACCTGCATACCACTATCTGCATTGCTTTGAGAAGATTCTCCTGATCTCAATCTGCCTGTCCATGGCGAAGAATGTGAACCACTGCTAGAGGACGCTCCACGTCCACTAATATCTTGCTCTGCTGCTGTGAATTCTGTGCAGCATTACCATTTTGTGTATCTACATTATCAATCACATTTAATGGTTTATACCAGCTACTCATCTCATAAAAAATAACATCTCTGCTCATTGTAAACTTATGAGTAGAAGGGCTATAACATCTATACCCTTTTTGCTGCAGAGAGTAGCCAATAAAGATGCACTTCTCAGCTTTTGGATCCAACTTGGATCTCAACTCATCTGGCACATGAACATAGGCAATGCAACAAAAAATTTTCAAATGAGAAATATCTAGTTTCCTACCAGTATACCTCTCCTCTGGAGTCATCCCATGCATTGTTGCAGTGGGAGTCCTGTTCATTATGTAGATTGCTGTAGCAACTGCTTTAGCCTGGTAAAAATCTGGCAAGTCTTTTTCGTTTAGCATGGCATGAGATACCTCTCTAATATGCATGTTTTTCCTTTCTGCAATTCCATTTTGTTGTGGGATATGACTGCATGAATATTGCTGCTTTATGCCATGCTCCTGCAGGAACCTTGCAAACTCATTTGAGAGGTACTCTCCCCCTCCATCTGACCTTAGGCATTTTATTTGCAGGCCTGTTTTTCTTTCAACCATAGCTTTAAGAGTTTTGAAATGCCCAAAAACTTCACTTTTCTTTTTCATAAAATACACCCAAATTTTTCTGCTATAGTCATCAATAAAATTGACAAAATAATGATAGCCTCCAAGAGATGCAGCTTTAGTAGTCCACACATCAGAGTGGATTAATTCCAATGGCTTCTTACTCTCTTGAACATGTCTAGGAAATGGTTTCCTTGCCTGTTTTCCAAACTGATAGGCTTCATATACCTTAAGCATTTCTGCAACCTTGAATTTAGGCAATCCTGCAACAATATTTTGGGCTTGCATTGATTTAAGTCGTTGTACATTAACTTGACCAATGCGTTTATGCTAGATATCAATATCTGCAACTACACCGGTCCCATGTGCAAACATTGCTACACTCAATTCAGGCATCTCTGCATCCAACGTAAACATTCTACCCTTCTTCTTTCCTTTTGCTATCAAGCGACCTTTATTTTTCATATCCTCAATGAAGCATCCATGAGAATTAAATCTGACCTGCAAGCCCTGCTCAACCATTTGACCAACAGAAACCAGGTTCTTGGTGATATTCGGGACACGGAATACATCCGACACATATTTCTTTTTCCCATCCTGCATAGACAAAGGAATTTTTCCAATCTGCACAATAGGATGTGCAGTATCATCACCAGTCTCCACAAATCTTGGTTTTTCCATTTTTCTTGCATCCTGCATCCATTCTGCATGACCTGGCATGTGGTTTGATGCACCTAAGTCAACATACCACATATCGTTGCTTTCTTCTGCACTTGTCACAGAATTGGTTATGTACTGCACCATAAACAAATGCTCATTTTTGTCATCACCGTGTCTACTAGAAGATGCATAATTCCCTTGTTGCAATTTTCCATTCATGATGTCATTCTGCTTTTTATAGCAGTCTTTAGCCATATGACCCATTTTACCACAGTAGTAGTATTCAACATTGCTGTTTGCATTTTGGCCTCTTTGCCATCCACCATGACCTCTTTGGCTCCCCCTGCCTCTAGAGTTACCACGTCCTCCTCCATAGGATTGGTTTTCTTGAGTTTGCTGCATATTTTGATTTCTACCATGGCCTCCAGATCGGTCTCCTCTACCTCTGCCTCTACCTCTTCTAGCATTTGAGTAGAAGACAGCTTCTTTTGAAGTTCCTCCTGAAGAAGATGCACCACCATTTCTATGCTCCTCAGAAATTAGAAGAGCAATCAACTCCTCAAAATCAGGAAATCTTTCACAGACGAAAATAGATGTTCGGAACTGTGCACAATCCTTTCCTAGACCATTCAAGGTCACAGAAACTAAATCATCATCTTCCACTGGCGACCCAATGGAAGCAAGTGCATCTGCAATCTTCTTCACCTTCATGTGGTAGTCATTGATGCTCATACTTTCTCTTTGCACATTGTGTAACTCTTGCTTGAGTCGCATTTTCCTGGCTTGCATATTTTTGCTATACATTTTTGACAATGTATCCCATGCCTCCTTTGGCAAACTTGCATCCTGAATATGCACAATCATAGAGTCTGAAATACTGATAGACAACTAGTACATAACTTTTTTGGCTCTCTCATGCCATGCTTTAAATGCTTGCATTTGCTGTTGATTGGGAACATCAGGAAGAACTGGTTCTTCTTCATTTCCTACAACAAATTCCCAATATCCTTTTCCCATAAGGAAATTCGTCATTCTAAACTTCCATGCTTGGAAGTTGTTCTTGTCAAGCTTTTCAGTGACAGTCTGTGAAAGAGAATCAGATGCCATTACAGAACACTGCAAAAAATTCTGTCACTGTAAAAAACACAGCTTCAGCCTCACAAGGGCAAATCTGCAAAATTGATGAAAGTGGTATTTGACCACACAGTCACTTCCTAGTGACGATTTTGCATCAACACACAACAAGGATGATTTTGTAACTCCCAATGGCTCTGCGCACGGACATACGATGCAATTTCTACGGTAACTTTTCATCGACTTGTAGAACAGTGGTTGCACATCATAAAACATGGCCTTTTCCTGAGTGCGTGCAGAAAACTTCCGCCTCCAAAACAGGCCCCGAAATGGCCTCAAATAAAAAAAACAGAGCAACCAAGGGCTAAAGCCCTTTCCCGTAGCATATACTGCCCTCTTGCTACACCGCGAAGGGCGTCTCAATCTGAGACAATGCACTCTTGCACTTTCCGGCTGTGCTACTTGCAGAGACTTGCTCCCAAAACAGAAAAATGAAAGCAACACTGGTCCTCTTACCAGAACACCGCCAACTTGGTTTGCTTTCTTGAGCTCCTTACTGAACAAGGCTCTGATACCATGTCAAGATTGTGGGAGAGAAGGAAGGAGTCTCACTTGTAGCTTTCTTGCTTGCACAATGGGGAAATACAAACACAGGTGGAGGCTGAAAACAGTTTTCCTCTTCTTAGTTGTGTAAGCCAAAAAGAAGTCTCGTACAAAGAAATAGAAGAACCCTATATATGGGTCTCAAACCAAACTCAACTAACTAAGGTGGCATACTAACTGAGCCACAAACTAGAGTAGATAAGAATAACTGCCATCTAGCTATTATTCATGGGCGGTGTACCAACCGCATCTGCAGCTAACAAGTCAGTGACATAAATGCACAATGGTCACCCTGGCATATCATGAGTGGAGCTCGATATCTCAACAACACCTTACCGAGAGTGGTTTCATTCATACCGTATTGTTTTGGGTTCTGTGCGTTTAGGTGATGACAACTCTCTTGATATTGTGGGCATTGGTGATGTTAGGCTGCAGTTTACTTCTGGCAGCATTTTTGTTATGCAGGATGTACGTCATGTACATGCTTTGACACGCAGTCTCATGTCAGCTGGACAACTTGATGACGCAGGATATCATGTATGTTTTGGAGACTCTCCATGGAAGATCACTCGTGGGGCAGACTTGTGATTGCGAGAGGTGCCAAGGTTGGCAGTCTCTACCCCTTGATTGTATCAGCTTCTTTCCTTGATCATGTTTTGTTTGTGGGTTCTATCCCACATGTATCTCTTTGGCATGCCCTTTTGGACCATATGTCTTTGAAGGGAATGAAAATTCTTTCTAGTTTGCAATACTTACCGCCCCTTGATTATGCATGTTTTGATTCATGTGAGCATTGTCTTTATGGCAGGCAGACTAGATTTACGCATAAGAAGTCTGGTAGGCCATGTATGAGTGAGTCCTTGGCATTGGTACATTTGGATGTCTGTGGGCCCATGCCTTGTTAGTCTATGGGTGGTGCAAAGTATTTTGTTACTTTCATAGATGATGTTTCACGAAAAGTTTGGGCTTATCCCATTAAGCTAAAATCCGATGTCTTGGCTGTGTTTCAGAGATGGCTTGCATTGGTTGAGAACCAGTCTGGGTATAGGCTAAAATGCCTAAGGACAGATAATGGGGGTGAGTATGTCTCACGTGCTTTTGAGCAGTTATGTGATGAGAGGGGTATTAAGTGTTAGTTGACCACCCCCTACATCCCCCCCAGAATGGTTTGGCTGAGCGGATGAATAGAACCATCCAGAAGCCTGTACGCAGTATGCTTAGCCATGCAGGCCTATCACAGAGCTTTTGGGTTGAGGTAATTAGTACAACTGTGCATATCATAAACAGATCACCCTCTAGTGGTTTGGATTTCCAGGTTGCAGAGGAGGTATGGACTGGAAAACCTCCCTCTTATGCGCATCTCCGTGTCTTGGATGTGAGGCATTTTGCCATGTGCCTAGGGACAAGAGAAGTAAGCTGGACCCCAAGAGTGTCAAATGCATTTTCCTTGGTTATGGGGATGTAGGCGAGATGGGTTACCGTCTCTCGGATCTGCAAGCACGGAAAGTCATCTGAAGTCATGATGTAGTCTTCCATGGAGACAAAATGCATAGGTAGCTTGAGAGAGTTGTTGAGATCCGCAGGGTCATATTTCAAGAGGAGCCAAGAGCTCCCGCACAGCCAGTTGGACAGCCTACAGTTGCAGTAGATACTCATAGTCAGGGTGTTGGGCAGGCAGTAGAGCTTGCCGTGAGACGGTCTACTAGAGATAGACGTCCACCTGATAGATTTAAGCCCTCGATGCATTATGTCTTGGTTACAAATGCAGGAGAGCCTTTCACCTATGATGAGGCTATGCGCAGGGGTGATAGTCACTCTTGGGAGAGGGCTATGTAGTCTGAGATAGACTCCCTACATAAGAATGACACTCGGGATTTGGTTTCCTTGCCTACAGGCAAGAAGGCTTTGCCATGCAAGTGGGTGTACAAGCTAAAAAGTACCCCTGGACACCCCAAGCCGGCATACAAGGCTAGATTGGTAGCAAAGGGTTTTAAGCAGGAGCATGGTGTGGACTTTGACGACGTCTTTTCTCCTGTGGTTAAGATGACCACCCTGTGCTTCGTCTTGGCTTTGGTTGCTCAGCTTGACTTGGATTTATACCAGATGGATGTCAAGACGACTTTCTTATATGGGGACTTGCATGATGAGATTTATATGGAGCAGCCTAAGGGCTTTGCAGAACCTAGAAGGCAGCACCTAGTGTGCAAATTAAAGAAAAGTCTTTATGGCTTGAAACAGACACCTAGAGAGTGGTATCATAAGTTTGATGCCTTTATGTAGTCATAGGGCTACAGCCGGAGTGCTATGGATCCGTGTCTTTACACGAAGAAAGCCCGTGATGGTTCTTTATTGATTTTGGTACTCTATGTGGATGATATGCTGATAGCAGGGAAAGCTCATGATGAGTTAGATGCTCTTAAGGATCAACTCAAGAAGAGCTTTGAGATGAAAGATCTGGGACATGCCGCTCACATACTTGGTATGCGCATTAGATGCGATAGGCATCAGGGACTCCTCTACTTGTCATAGAGGGAGTACATTCATAAAGTCCTTGAGCGCTTCCGCATGCAGGACGTAAAGCCTAGTGGCTGTCCATTGCCTTCTTATGTGAAGGTATCACAGGCTGATTGTTCACAGACAGATGAGCAGAGGGCCGAGATGGCCAAGATTCCCTATGCATCCGCAGTGGACAGTCTTATGTATGCCATGATAGCCACTCGTCCAGATATTGCCTTTGCAGTTGGTGTTGTGGCACACTATATGGCTACACTTGGAAAATAGCATTGGGATGCCGTGAAGGGTATCATGAGGTACCTGAAGGGCACTGCAAATATATGCATATGCTATGGCAGCTAGGATACAGGAGTCATGGGGTGCACTGACTTTGATTATGCAGGACATGCAGATAGTAGGAAGTTCACTTTCGACTATGTATTCACCTATGCTGAAGGTGCCGTTTCTTGGATGTCCAGGGTACAGAAATGGACGTCCCTTTCTAGTATAGAGGCTGAGTATGTTGCAGCCACTGAGGCTTGCAAGGAGGCCATTTGGTTGGGTCGTTTAGTTGCTGACCTTGGTATTGATGCGATCCCTACACTGCATTCAGATTCTATGAGTGCTATTCAGTTAGCCAAGAATCCGGTCTTCCATGTGAAGATGAAACACATTGAGATGAGGTATCACTTCATACGTGGGATCGTTGAGGACAAGTCTATTGATCTTGTCAAGATCTCGATTGACTAGAATCCTATAGATTTGCTCACGAAAAGCCTCTCTATAGAGAGCTTTGCCTTCCTCAGGAGGTTGATGGACGTGGGATGAGATGACGTCTTTCCTCATCCTATCGTACATGTGTACATGTTGTACTGTCTTTTTTCTTTTTCTTTTCACTCCTCACTGGGGTAGATTCGCCTTTAAGTGGGAGGTTGTTGGGGGTAAAGGTGCCTCTGCCTAGCCACCCGTGTATTACTACACTAACAATCACCGCCACTGCACACTGCAGGTGGCGGGCACCCGTCACCGTCACTTTATTCTTTATTCTTTTAGTGACAGTTTGAATAAATGAAGGCCCGGTCACACATTGTGACTGTTGGAGTTCCCATTTCTAGTCTCCCCCCTTTTTTGCTCTTGCTCTCCCGCCATAGCTCTCGAGTCTAAGCTTTGATCCGTCGCTCCCTTTCAAGGTGTTCAAATTGGAGCTGGAGATTGTGAGGATCAACTTCTAAGGTTGGCTGATGGTTTGGAGATGGCTGGAGCAACTTGGGAGGGTTTGCGTTGGTTGGCAGCCATGCCACCTTGCAAGAAGGAGAGAGAAGGGGGATTGAGGCAAAAAGTAATTGGGATTTTTGCCCTCTTCCAACTCTTGGAGCTCCAAACTTGGCTTGGGACCCCTAAAATTTACATGAAAATAAGTGACGGCCTGCTATTTTAATCATTTTACCTCCAAACATACCTGAGTCTCTAGCCATAGCTCTTGCTTGCTCCAAAAAGCTGAAGTTAAAAACAATCCTTCTTGCTGTACCTGTACCTTTAAGCTGAGTAACTAGGGTTTTTGGGATTCGAAAATGAAGAAAAGGAAAAGAAGAAAGGGACCAAATCCTGAAGCTTTGATACCACTTGTAATGAATGAAACTGAGGGGAGAGAGAATAAGAGCTGAAGAGAGAGAAAGAGAGCAAGAAGAAGAGAAAAGAAGTCTAGAAAAGGAGAGAGAAAGACAGAAAAGAGGAGAGAAGGAAGGAGGAAGCCATGGAAGATGGAGATGAAGGTGAAGAGTATGATATTGATAATAAATGGTTGCCCTAATCTGGGACTCTTACACCTTATATATCTTGATCAGTATGACTGGGTGTCTAAACCCTACTTAGTGTGTATCCCACTTGTTACAAAATTTGGCTTATGTGGAAGCTGCGTATACTAACTCTATGAACCAATAGTGTAGGTTAGGTCTGGCCTAGTGATCATCAAATAGATAAGGCTACCCACAATCTTCCAATACATAGTTACATCCTCAATCAAGTTACCATCATGTGCATTAAGTTAGCATTAATATCCAAAGGTATAAAGATAGGCTTGCAATCAGCCATACCATATACTGCTTCAACATATCCAACACATACCATGTCTATGATAACAATATACCCTCTTGAATCCTAATTATCTCTATGTAGAGAAAATAGTATAGCCCTCCCAAATCCTTAGTCTAAAATTCAACCTTGAGAAGATCCTTCAAATGGTCAATTTTTGTCTTAGTATTATCCACGATGATCAAATCATCCACATATATAGTAACGAGCACAATGCATGCATCACTCTCACATACATAGAGTAAGTGATCAACTTGTGATGTGAAAAATCCAATGTTGATAAGATATTTTGCAATCATATCATGCCATGTCCTAGCTGCTTGCTTTAGTCCCCATACAAGGCCTTACTATGAAGCTTGCATACATAATCTGGACGATTCTCATTCATATAACCAGGTGGTTGCTCTAGATAGACTTCCTCTTGCCACTTTTCTTGCAAGAAGGTATTCTTAACATCCATTTGATGCATGATCTAGCCTTTTAATGTAGCCACTACTATGAGAGTCCTTATAGTGGCCATTGTAGCCACTGGAGCAAAGGTCTCCTCATAATCAATACTATGAGTATGCACATACCCTTTGGCAACCAGTCATGCCTTATAATGCTTAGTAGATTCATCTAACTTATGGTTGATCTTGTAAACCCATTTGCAGCCAATAACACACTATTAGTGAATTTGGAAAATTTTCACAAGTTTAGAACTCATGGTCAAAACTTTCTCTTTGCTATAACTCTCACATTGTTGCTCCAAATTTATTGTTCAATAGCTCAATAGATTCCATTTTTCATAAGGTTTTCAATGTGTCACATGATAGCTTTGGGAAACTTAAATATGTATTTTTGGAGTCCCAATATTCTAAATAATAAAGAATGGGACTTGAAAGATTTTCAAATTCACTGAAATTGTGTTCAATAGCTTTCTTGCCTTCAAATATGGGCAGTAACTTTCATGTGTTATTGTCCGTAAGTATAGCCACTTTTCATCCATAGCACAATCCCAATACTCTTTGTCCATTGCATCCTCAAAACAAGTGGATTTCACATCTTGCACAACCTTAACTATGTAAGCATAATAATGACCTACATAGCTATCATATGTTAATCACTGCGTTGGCTTTCTCACTCTACTTGACCTGCATGGACATGGACCACTATTAATTGCTTTAGCATCCTCTTGTGTCTTTGTGCAACTCATCAGGAACATGCACATAAGTAATACATCCAAATACTTTTAGATGGGATAGATTTGGATTTCTACTCATAAACTTCTTTTCATGTGTCATATCCTGTACAAAAATAGTGGGTGTCTTGTTATACAATAGTAGCAACTACTTTAGCCTAATAATAATGAGGCAAGTTTCTTTTTTGACATCAGTGCATGAGCCACTTGTGCAATATGCCTATTTTTTAAGTTAGCAACTCCATTTTGCTACATAGTATATCTACATGTATGTTGCCTATACATACCTTTTTTTGCAAAGGATAAAAAAACTCATTAGAGAGATATTTTTTCGCTCCATCCGACCTTAGGAATTTAATATGCAATCCTACATCTTCTCAACCAAATCCTTACATATTTTAAAGTAAGTAAACACTTCACTTTTCTCATGCATAAAATAAACCCATACTTTGCAAATATGATCATCAATGAAGAAAATACAATGCCTATAACCACTCAAAATTACAGTCTTTGTAGGACCCCACACATTAGAATGCATCAATTTAAGTGACTTCTTGCATATATGTTTTTCGTGTGAAAACACATGCCTTGCTTGCTTTCCAAATTGATATACTTCACACAATTTATGCATCCCATTAATCCTAAACTTGGGTAAGCCATTCATAATGTGTTTTGACTACATATCTTTCAATTGCTACACATTCATATGATCAATTATCTTATACCAAATTTCAATATCAATCATAGCACTTGAATCTTGTGTAAACATGGTAGTATCTATTTTAAATAGACTTACATCAAGAGTAAATAATCTTCCAACACGTTTTTCCCTTGTAATCAACTTGGAATTATTTTTGAGATCTTCTACACATAACAACCATCAAATATGAACCAAATCTGCAATTCCTATTCTACCATATGACCAACAGAAACCAAGTTTTTTTAAATATTTGATACATGCAATACATCAGTAATCAAGAACTTAGTTTTTTCATCATGCATACTCAAAGGAACATTTTCAACATGAGAAATGGGGTTGAACTGTATCATCCCTTGTCTCCACATAGCTTGGAGACCTTGGACCGCACATCTTTGTAAACCACTCTCCTTGAGAAGTCATGTGGTTAGAGGCACCTAAATCTATATACCGTACATCATTCTTTGATGAACCATTAGTAGTTATAGTATTCATAAAATGTTGCATAACAAACAACTATTTACTTCTAGCACCATTGTTTCTTCTTGCCTTTTGTGTTTGTAACCCAACAAGTACTTAAAAGCTTATAAACTCAAAATTTGTAACTTGTGTACCTATACATAGCCGACATAGTTGAAATTGTAGTATACCTATAAATTGATGTTGGGACCACTTGTAGGTTTAGAATGGAGATTGAAATGTCCTTAGATGCCAAAAATCATAGCAACTAGCACTGAAAGACATTCTACAATATATACAGCTACAATCAAAGATTGCAACATTGCGAGCCTTCTATGGCTATAACCTAAGGCAAATCGAGCAAGGTGGAAGAGGTGCGAACCCACTAGGAAACAAGAGGGGACACAATGAATGCGCCATAACTAAGGAGATGGACTACATGAGTATGGTTAATCTATAGAGTCATTGGTGTATCCTCATGTCGATCACCTAACATGGTAGTCAATAATATAGTACCACATCACCAAGGCACATAATGGATGCTAGCTCATGTAGAGCTCAATATAGAGTCCCCAAGCTATGTGGAGACAAGGGATGATACAACTCACCCCATTACTCATGTTGGAAGTATTTCTTTAAGTATATAGGATGTAAAACTAAGTATTTTATTGATGTACTACATGTACCAATTATTACAAAAAACTTGGTTTTTGTTGGTCAGATGGTAGAACATGGATTGTAGATTTAGTTCACATATGATGGTTGTTATGTAAAATATTTAAAAAATAATTATAGATTGATTGTGAAAGAAAAACATATTGATATATTTTTTATTTTTTATATAAATCTACTTGAAATGGATGCTGCCATTTTTACACAAGGTTTATATGTTGTGGGTGATATTGAAATTTGGATAAGAGAATTGGTCATGTGAATGTGTAGCAGTTGAAAGATATGTAGTCAAAATAGATTGTGGATGGCTTGCCCAAGTTTAGGATTGATGGGATGCATAAAGTATGTGAAGCATATCAATTTGGAAAGCATGCAAGGCATGTATTTTCACATGACAAGCATGTATGAAAGAAGCCACTTGAATCGATATACTCCTTATGTGTGTGGTCTTGCAAAAGACTGCAACTTTGAGTGTTTACATGTATTATATTTCCTTCATTGATGATCATACTTGCAAAGTATGGGTTTACTTTATTGTAAGAATGGTCTTGCAAAAGACTACAACTTTGAGTGTTTACATGTATTATATTTCCTTCATTGATGATCATACTTGCAAAGTATGGGTTTACTTTATTGTGAGAAAAGTGAAGTGTTCACTCACTTTACAAGATTTAAGGCATTGGTTGAGAAGGAGATAGGGTTGCATGTTAAATGCATAAGGTTGGATGAAGGGAAAAGTATCTATCCAATGAGTTTTTGATTTTTTACAAAAAAATGGTATACGTAGGTAGTATAGATGTAGATATACTACATAGAAAAATGGGGTTGTTGAGTGGAGAATCATACATATTGTGGAGATGACTCATGCATTGATGTAAAAAAGAAAATTACCTCATTAGTATTGGGATAAAGTAGTTGCTATTGTTGTATACATTATGAATAGCATACCCACTATTGTTGTACATGGTATGACATTCGAAGAGAAGCTCATAGGGAGAAAGCCAAATTTACCCCATTTGAAAGTATTTGGATGTATTGCTTATGTGCATATTCATGATGAGTTGCATAGTAAATTGGATCCTAAAGTATAAAAATATGTATTTATTGGACATTCTTTTTAGTAGGAGGGATATAGATGTTATAACCTTGTTACACATGAGCTAAGAGTTAGCAAGGATGTTTTTTATGAAATGAGTAGCCGGTACAATAATGTGAAAAATGTGATTGGGGTTGATGAGCATGATAGTGTGGCTATTTAGAAAATAGGTTAGCACTCACACAAACATTGAGTGGACCATAAAAGTCTCCTAGTCATGGTTCTATTGATAGACCTTGGAGTGGTTGATTGAGGTCACATGTTACTCCGCCAAGTATATCACAGATGTCAAGAAAAGATAAAGAGAAGTTGGGGACTCACCTATTATGATAGATGTATCATTGGGTTTCTCTCATGTTGATGTTGATTCAGATGGCTCTGAGTAGAGTTTGGATGAGGGATTTGGAATTCCTTCTATTAAAACTCTTGGTGTACAAAAGACACAAGAGGATGCTAAAGCACCTAGTAGTAATCAAAGTCCATGAAGGTAAAGTAGAGTAAGAAAGTGAATGTAGCAATTGGCATATGATAGCTATGTAGCTCATTACTATTATTATATAGCTAAGGTTGTGAAATATATGAAACCCACTTGTTTTGAGAATGGAGTGGGTAATGAGTATTGGGATCATACTATGGATGAAGAAATGGTTGCACTTAAGGATAATGAGTATTGGGATCATACTATGGATGAAGAAATGACTGCACGTAAGGATAATGACACATGGGAGTTGGGTGCATTAACCTAAAGGCAAGAAAGTTATTGGTTGCAAATGGGTTTACAAGGTCAAACATAAATTAGATGGATCTATTGAGCATTATAAGAAGGCAAGAAAGTGATTGGGTGTAAATGGATTTACAAGGTCAACCATAAGTCAGATGTATCTATTGAGCATTATAAGGCATGATTGGTTGCCAAAGGGTATATGCAAGAAAGTTATTGGGTGTAAATGGATTTACGAGGTCAAGTATAAGTCAGATGGATCTATTGAGCGCTATAAGGCATGACTAGTTGCCAAAGGGTATACATAGGCTCATGGCATTAATTATGATGAGGCTATTAATTATGATGAGGCTTTTACTCTAGTGGCTAAAATAGCCACTATAAGGGCTATCATAGCAATGGTTCCATCAAAAGGTTGGATCATGCATCAAAGGAATATTAAGAATGTATTCTTACCCAGGGGAAGTTACAAGAGGAAGTATATATGGAGCAACCACCTGGTATGTGGATAACAATCATCCAAATTATGCATGTAGGCTTCGTAAGGCCTTGTATGGGGTTGAAGAAAGTACCCAAGGCATGGCATGATAGGATTATAGAATAGCTCTTTAGCATTGGATTTTGTAGAGCACAGACTGATCACTCACTCTATGTCTATGAGAGTGATGCAACTATTGTGGTTATTACTATATATATATATATAATTTGATCATTGTGGGTGATAGTGAGAGAGAGAGATTGACCATATGAAGGGTCTCCTCAAGACAAAAATTGAGATGAAGGATTTGGGAGAGCTATGCTATTTTCCCAGTATAGAGATAATTAGGACTCCAGAGGAAATATAGTTGTTATAGAGACAATATGCATTGGATATTTGAAGAAGTATGGTATGGCTGATTGCAAGCCTATTTCTATACCTTTGGATATTAATGCTAAGCTTAATACACATGAGGGTGACTTGATTGACAATGTTACTATTGTACCATTGGACTTGCATGAGGTTTAGCCTTAGTTCAATATGTGATTTAGCCTTAGTTCAGTCCTATGTATAGTACAACTGAACATATATATGGTACAGCTAAAGCATGAGGTTTAGCGTTAGTTCAGTCCTATCTCTTTGTTAGAGTGGATTTTTATTGGTTTCGTAAAAGAAAAATACATGAAAAATATACCTTAGACCTACCAATGAATGCATACCTCTAAACGGTAGGGTGAAGGGGATTTTTGAGTGTTTAAAGTACGCTAAATTCAATGTTTCATGATGCATGTCATATAGGGTATGTTGTTGTCTAACATTAAAGGATCTAATAGCACGAGAAAGCTTGGTAGCTGTAAACAACGAAGCAATCGCGTATTAGGAGAAAAGCATGAAAAAAATTGTTTTTGCACTTTCGTGTTGCTGATTGTTAGTGAATAAACTTGTTTGAGCACGGTAGTCATACACAATTGCATTGCACGCACCATATGGTATCATATCCTGAATGCATAGCACATGCTTGTATGAGCGATGACCTATGTTGAGAGATGCGAGGTACCCTAAGTTGTAGGGTTAGAGATTTGGTTCTTTGGGGGATACTCAATGAGGATTATCCATTATCTCATGGATCGATTGATTGAAAGAGTGGAGTTTGTTTCGAATGTGTTTTATGTATTCATGGCACATCCTAGGGCCAATCTCCAAGGTGTAGGAGAGCAGTAGTGGAGCCATGGTGATCAACCGAGGGGTGCTCCCTTTGTGTGTACTTATACAATGTATAACACCAATATGTTTAGGGACTCCCTTTGAGGAGTGTGGGGAAGAATATTTGTTGGACTACAAAATTGTACAAACACAAAGTTCTTAGATGCTCTTGGCTGTGAGATAGTGTGGGGTGGTTTGAGGTGAGTAGTAGAGGCATGGTAGTGCCATAGAGTCAATGTCAGGCCCGTTTTAGGCCCTGCTAGGAGTTGAGAAGCTTTAACACTTCAAAACCATGCTTGGAGTTCATGAGCTCGTGTTGAGCTTGAGGGGAGTGTTAAGATATCGAATCCTACATGAGCTAGCATCCAATATGCATCTTGGTGATGTAGCATGATATTATTCATTGGCATATTAGGTGATTGACATAAGAATATGCCAATGATTCTACAATTGGAATACACCCACGTAGTCCCATCCTTGGTTAGGGCACATTCATAGAGCCACCTCTTCTTTTCTTAGTAGGTGCACACTTAGTGACCACATGTGCATACGTTATGATACTTTTCATATTAGTATTTTATCATGTTGTAGACTTAAGTCTTTTGTGTGGAAGAAGAAGATTTTTCCCTATCTCTTTGTGTGGATGTGGGAGCTTTCGCTCAACCGCCAAGACCCACAAACCGCTTATTGTTTCAAGTGTTCCAAGCCGAGCACTAATGGCTACCTCTCACATAGCCGACGCGCTGTCCATATCTACGGGTGTAGTGAGCTTACCTCCATGCCGATCGAGTTACCTCCTCTCCCACTGTGGGAGCTTTCGCTCAACCGCCAAGACCCACGGACCGCTTATTGTTCAAGCGTTCCAAGCGAGCTCTAATGGCTATCTCTCACCTAGCCGACTCGCCGTCGATCCTTCGAATGTAGTGAGCTTACCTTGATGCTCGATCGAGTACCCTCCTCTCTCTTGCACTCCGGTAGCTCCACGATCCTAGATGCTCGATTGAGTACCCTCCTCTCTCTTGCACTCCGGTAGCTCCACGATCCTAGATGCTAGCTCAAGCATCCTCAAGCCTCCTCCATCTCCAAGCTCCATCCTGCATAGCCGCGCGCACAAGAGAAGAGAAGAGAAGAGAAGAGAAGAAGAGGAGAGGCGATGGTGAAGAGCTTCACCCTCTTGATCCCTCACTCTCACACACACTCACTCCCTCACACTCTCACACTCCCTCTCTCAAGAGCACACACAAGCAAGAAGGGGAGAAGAAGAGAGGAAGAAGAAGAGAGGAAGAAGAAGACTATTTTTGCCACACACCAAAGAATGAGCTCCTCATTCACTTTTCAACTTTACATACAAAACCCTAAATCCCTTTTGGGCGGTCATCCCCTTTTCCCCTTTTTACATGGCCCGGGCCCTTTTTTCCATTGTCCTTCTATCTTCCTAGCTTCCTTTTCACCGCCCCTCTACATTTACAAATTGCACGGGTGATAGCCCAGCACTCTTTTACAAGATTTTAGGGTGCGCCTTTTTATTTAAAAATGCGCCTTTCCCCTTTTGTATTTGCCTTGGACTTTTAAGGTTGCCCTTGCGCTTTTGGCCTTTTCTCATTTTTTTTCTTCAGCCGGACTACCTTTTTTCCGCCTTTTCCCTATGTCTTTTCCACTTTCTTTTGCTTTCTTCGTGTTGGGGTTAACACCAGCACACTCCAGTAGCTCCACAATCCAAGTGCAAGCTTTAAGCAGCTCCATCCTCAAGCTCCACGCTCCAAGCTCCATAGCCGTGAGCAAGACAAGAGAAGAGAAGAGAAGAGGAGAAGAGAGGAGAAGATGGAGAGTTTCTCCTCCCCGGTCCCTCACCCTCACACACTCACTTCCTCACACTCTCACACTCCCTCTCTCAAGCACAAGCTCAAGAATGCAAAAAGATGAAGAAGAAGAAGAAGAGGAGGAGAGCCCCTTTTTGCCACACACAAGAATGAGCTTCTCATTCACTTTTCAACTTTATATTCAAAACCCTAAATCCCTTTTGTGCAGTCATCCCCTTATCCCCTTTTTTACACAGTCGGCCGTGGCCTAGGCCCTTTTTCCCATTGTCCTTCTATCTTCTTAGCTTCCTTTCCACCGCCCGTCTACATTTACAAATTGCACTGGTGAGAGCCCGCGCTCCTTAAATTAAATCATGATGCGCTTGCGCTCTTTTACAAAAGTATTGACTTGCGCTTTTCCTTGTGCGCATTTCTCCCTTATTTAGGACATTTCTGTGCTTCTTGTGTTTCTAGATTTTCCTTGTGCGCCTTTATCTTCTGTTTTAGCTTTTCTAGATTTTTCACCTTGTTCGTCTACCGGTTAACATACCCCCTGCCTAGACGAGTGCCAGTCCCATGGCACTCATCGTCGTAGGTAGCAGGCTTTGGCATGCACTGAAGATGTGGGTGGAAGGGACATCGATGGTTGCCGTGGAGGAGTGTTAGTGGTGGTGTGGAGGAAGGTCGTTGGGGGCACGTTGGTGGCCTAGGTGGTTGGTGGTAGGGTTGTTGGAGTTGGTGGCAGGGCTGTCCTTTGTTGGGGATTGCATTGATGGCCAGCACAAGTGTTGGTTTGTTGGGGATTCTGCACATGACGATTCTTGGTGGGCTTGCACGATGATAAAGGATAAGAATTCAGAGTTGGGTGTTGATGAAGAGCGAACAACACTTTCGTTGGAGTACTCAATACCTGCAATTGAAAACCTCTCATAGGTGGTCTCTCCCTAGGGGTAGTGCTATTTTCTATCGTGCACAAGACATAGTTCAATTAGTTTGGGAGATAGGTCAACTCTAAGCAAGCTGAGAGTATTGTCCTACACTTGAGGACCCAAACTGTGTATATATTTCGATGCAGATATTATGTGAGTGCTCGTGCATACTTAGATATTACGTAGTTGGAAGACTGCGGATTGGTTTCTCGTAACAATGTGTGGATGAAGCAAAGTTATCCATGTTGAGAAGTACACGTGAAGGTGTCTGAGACATCCTTTGCATTGTGACTGCACGACGTTGCATAATTGAACACAAGGACACCGCACTTTTGGTAGTTGGGAGCTATGGGACTTGCTTAATGAGGACGGTGTACTTTTCATAGCCATTCATGCGACGCTTACCACAATTGATTGCAATGGTATTAAGGCAGAGTGCAAGAGGGAATCGTGCAAATGGGTCAGGGTGACATGTGTAACCATAGGCAAGACAAGCTCCCTAGGTATGTCCTGCCCTTGATGTACCCTGAACAATTGTAGGTGATGCTAAAGGGATAGGGGACTAGGGACGGAGCCAGTCGACCAAGGTCACTGGGCGTACCTAATTTGAGGACCCCTAGGTGCTGTGTTGTGATCGTGGGTGCTTCCTATCTTTTCATTCTTTTCTTTTCTTTTCTTTTTTCCTTTTCTGTTTTCTTTTTCGTTTCTTTTTCTTGTTCTTTTTTCTTTCGTTCTTTTTTTTTTTGGACTTGCCTAAGCACAACCATTGCAATATGTTGAGGCTATTAGCCTTTCAATGGGTTGGAAAATATCAAGGAATGGATATATAGTGATGATTGTGCCCTAGCCTTGTTGTTAGAGAAGTAGTTGTTGAGATGGGGAGATATACTTGAGATATTGCAACTCTCTTTGGAATGTGCGATGTTGGTACAATTGAGGTAACAGCTGACATGAGTGCCCGGCGTAGAGTGTAACCCAAAAAGAGGAAGTGGTTAAGGGCATGCTTTGGGCCATGCAGCGTGGGCACTCACACGGGTGATTTTTGATTTTGGCACTCGCACGGGTGATTTTTGATTTTGGCACTCGCTCGGCATAGAGTGTAACCCAGAAAGAGGGATTAAGGTCATGCTTTGGGCCATGCGGCGTGGGCACTCGTATGGGTGATTTTTGATTTCGGCACAGCGTGGCTTTGTCGCGGCTCTTTGTGGGGTTGGTATTCTTGCGGTGACTTGGGCATTGAACACTTTCACACAAAGACTTGCATCATCATGCATCCACTTGTCACTTCATGAGAGTACATGCACGGCATATGCCATAACTATAATAAACCAGTGCAACGCAAGGAGACATCACTTATCTGAATTCCATGGTGTTGGCTTAGATACTTATCATCTGCGCTTGATTAGCTTTTTCTTTTGCTAAAGACGTGAAATATATTAAACACAAATATGAAAAGTTTATAAAATTGGAAAATATGTAAGCACTTAACCATTTACGACAAAAAGTCATGATCAAGTAGCATTTAATAAGACTTTTATATAACATGGGCCTACTCTATTTGTACGAGGCAGAGCGAGTCTGGGTGGTCGGGTGATTGAGGCTGTGCTGGTGAGGGGCTCTTGTGAGACTGGGCGGGGAAAATGTTGGCCGGGACTTGAATGGTGTAGTCCCTGGCTGTAACTGTTTCCAGAATGCTTTTAAAAAATGCGTCAAATTCTTGCTTGTCTTGAGCTGCCCTCTTCTCTTTTGAGCACCTGGTGCCCGAGCATCTGGTGGGAGCCTGCACGGCTGGTGTTGCCATGCCCCATGTGCTCCCTTGAGCTTCTATTTCCTTGGCCTGGGGATTTTTTGGCCTACGTCCAGGGCGGTGTTGCCTGGGGCCTCGTTTCTTCGCATACCTTTTAAGGGTAGGTACGTAGCGTTCCGGTGGAGGAGCTTGTGGTACATGCTCCCTTTGACGGGGCGGATAACGTCCTTGCAAGGCAGTTGCACTAGGTGCTCCATGTCAGCTTACTGTAGGGGGACCTGCAAAATGGAATCAAGGATTATGCCTTGAGGCAGGATAAAACTATTTGCATGGAAGGTATTATACAGTGGGTTATCAAGCGCATATGATGAGGAGGGGAGAGGTGAGGCATGCAGTGTTTGCTGTAGAGGGATGGCCCCCATGATGATGTTAGAGCCATTAGCAGATCTTGGCTTATGCTAAGTTGCATGGACTGGTTGTCATGGAGTGGTACAGGGCATGTCCTTGGAAGAATATACCGGAAAGGGAGAAATGTGTATAGAAAGGGATGGTATCTTGTCTACACCATCAGAGATGTTGGTCAGGGCTTCCTATGGCGGTAATGAGGGTTGCATGCCCTCCACCTAGAGGTGGGAATGGTCACACAACTTTTAAACGTGTGGTGAGAGGAGGACATGAGGAGCTTAGCCTATCAAACCCAACTCTTCTCCCTGTGCTTGACTATCATTGCTTGTGTGTGTTGATATTGTCTATACAGGGTCACAAAATTCATTGTTTATTTATATACATATTTACAAATCCATGTCACTTCACGAGGATAAAAGCCAATTGTAGAACTCCGAATTGTACTAGAGTGTGGCACGCGCATCTAGTACTCGTGGCAGCTTACTCAATAACGATAGATATTTTGCAACATCGAGTAGCATGGAACCTTGTCCGAGTCTACTGGCAACATATAGCTCCTCCTCAGTGAGAACCTTATCAGATAGATAGTTCTCTTGGCTAGTTTTAGCTAAGTCCATACCCCGAATGGTAGTCAGTACTCAAAAGGAAGTTGGTGCCACATAGGTTGGGTCTCTTTGAGACTGCCATTTGGCCAATCGCTTCTTCGAGACTGGGCTCCTAGTTTGGTCATTGCAACGTGGTTTTCAAACCAATGTTTTTCAAATTGACTTCGACCCTCTGATTGTCACTTTAGCTACTCTATCTCTAAGAGATTTGGTTGGTAGAGCACATCATTGAATGTTACAGTTAAGCGTAGTTCATTGACTTCCTTGTCGGAGGTGAGTCGCATGCGTTCATGCCGGAGTTTGTCATAGTGCTTGTTAAGATGTTCTTGCTCTTCCTAGGATAGGGGAAATGCGCCCATGTCTACCAGGACATAGACACGTGCAAACACTTTGAGCTTAGCATCCAACTCATTTAAGCATTCAGCGACACTTCTATGTTCAATGAGGGCTTGCTCGGTTGCTATCTCATGCAAGGTTCTAGGAGTTTGCCTAGGCTTTAGCATAGCTGGGGGCTCAGGCCTAGATAAGCAAGATTGGTCAACTCTAGGATTGCTTATGCTCTTGGGGTTTCCATGTTTCTCCCGAGACTTTGTTATTGTGTCATGGTTCTCCTTGGATGTGACTGGTATAAATTTGTCACCCTGTTGTGACAACGTTGTATCCACTCTTGATTGGTCAATGCAAGTTTTGTTGTTGGTGGATTGAGTGTTGCAAGCAACCGTTGATGGTAATGGCTGCTTTGATTTTTTAGAGCACACGGATGTGCATGGGGTTTCACCACTATTAGGAGAGACATCAATGGCTTCATTGGTGGATGGACTCGATGCTTTATTCCTCAGCTCTCTAGCACTCTTGGTCTCAATGTTCTTGGGATCCACAACCACCTGTAACTGCTATTGTTTTCGTTGTTTTCTCCTCTTTTTCTTGGTCAGTGAAGGTGCATAACTTAATGACTCAGGACCTTGAACTAGGTTAGCCATTGATGTGCTTGGTTGGGCCTCAGCTTTCCCCTTCTCTGGCGTGTCCTCATGGGACGTAGCTGCACCCTGCTAGACAGCCTTGCTAGGTTGATTGGTCAGATGCGCCATCTCCTTGGCCATATCTTTGAGAGGTTTCTCCTCAAGCCTAGGCTTTAGGTGCTTTGGAAGTATTGGAGTTGTCAAGGGTACTGGTTGCGGCACCTCCTCCATGGGTGTACTGCTAAGGACATGCTCCGCAAGGGGCATTGTCACGGCCAAGGGCTGTGACTGATGTGATCCCTGATTGAAAGTAGTAGCGGCTAGTCTAGTGGGTTGGCTACTCTTGGTGGATTGCGGTGTCAAGTCCCTAGGGCGATCGGAAGTGGTGGTGTCTTTTGTTGCCCTTTGAGCATTCACTTGTGTCGATCTGAGTTGAGCTAGTCACATTAGGTTTCACAGGCATATCCTTGGGCCAAGAGCTATGGATGGTGTCATGTCCCACCTCTTGGAAATTTGGAAGCTTAGATGGAGATAGAGATTGGGATTGAGTAGCCACCCTTGACGATTGCTATTGTGCTTCTTCTGTCCTTTTGGGAAAAGAGGGTGTAGGAGATCTAGGACTCTTAGGTGGACTTGGCACTGGCTGAATGATTTGCTCGAGGCTATTAGAAGATTGTGCCATTTGCTTTGTTGAGCAATCAGCCTTCTCATAAGCAGCGTTGTGCCTTTGGTGCTCATTATCCTCTTGGGAAGTCAAAAGCTCATTATCCTCTTGGAAAGTCAAAAGCTCCTTAAGCACTAGTGGTCTTTGTGCACACTCAATGGTTACATATGACATCTGCTTATTAAGCATGCTAGGCTGAGGCTCTTTCTTTCGAACACTCATGTTTGGTTTCTTGCCTCGAGACTTGGAGTTTCTCTTAGTCCTGTGCTTCGTTGCTTTTGATGCAATCTGGCCTTCAGCTGATAGAGGTGATTTAGCAGGGGGTTTTGGTACCCAAATCCATTGGTTACCTGCATAATACCCTTGAGCAAGTAGAAACACTTTGGATATCCATCTTGGCATTGTATTGGCTCTCCATCGATGCCTTCGTCTATGAGGCTTGGGATTCTTTTGGGGTCTTCTATGATATTTATAAGTCCAAAGCCCGTCCTTGGCATTGTCTCCTGACCTTCTTGTTTCAGACATGGCCTCACTCACTGGTTCTCGTTGTTCGACCTGTGCTTGCATCAACTCTTCCAACAAGTCCTTGCTCTCATTACTAGGCTTGACTCTTATGTCAACACCTTCCTTGCCTTTCCCTAGAGGTTCGATGAGGTCACCCTTGTTAAAGGTTGTGACTATCCTCACACCCGGTAGTGTCAGGTGTATCCTCTATGCTACATAGTCAGCCTCACACTTGGTCGCCCTTTTGAAGGGTCTTCCTAGGAGGGTTTCCTTCCCGTAATTAGCACTATTTGGAGGAACATGAAATAAGATAGGCAAGCTTTCACTCTCAATTGTTGCAAGGATTTTGCACTTTCCTATGAGTGCTTGTGGGTGTCCCCCGTAAGGGCTAAGAGTTGCATTAGTCGGTGTGAGCTCTGGTTGGCCTAGTAGGGTCCATGATTCATAGGTCAAGATATTAAAATCTGCTCCTTCATCAATCAGAGCATCGATAGGATGCTCTCTTTTCGCGGTGAGTTTGACCCTAAGATAAGAAAGTGGTACTATGCCTTTGTCTTCCGGGTCTTAGCTTGTAAATTTAAGACTTCTGACAAATGCCCTTGAGTTCCCAACTGCACGACCAGATGTGGATTCTCCACTGATGTCTTGGATCGTCAGTGCAGTGCTATTCAAGGAGCATCTATCGTCAGGACTGTCATATCTAGTCATTCTCGTTGTTGTAGCTTAATGTTGTTGCTTTTCGCTTTGACTAGATGCAATCCGAATGCAACGCGTATGTGTTTTTGCGGTGTGGACTTTTTACCCTTGTTGGCTAGATTGGCCCATTGAGGTTCTAGGGTCTCTGTTTCTCTTTGTTCGGGTATGGGCTTTTGGTTGCTCTTTTGCAAGTGATAATCCATGCTCATGTAGAGCCATTACTACACTAGGGTCCAATTTGGAGGACCTGTCACTCACGACGCACATTTTCTCTCCAACCTACTTGGGGGAGGTGTGGAGGGGGCAGAGCCACAGATTGTGGATTATAGTTATTATTGTGTAGTTAGTGAAAAAGGCAGCGCGCTTACTTATGGTGCACTTGGTATCAACTTGCTTGTAGATTTTAATTTTTTGCAAGTTATTTGTTTAATTTTTTTCTTGTTTAAGCTTAATAAGAATAAATTTCACATATGGAAGTTTAGGATGACAAATTGCTTGAAGAGCAAAGGTGTTTAGAATTACATTGAAGGAGACATAGCAGTAGTACCTAGAGTTCTAGTGCAAAATACTACAGTTCGGTAGAACAGTTAAACACTAAGACAAATTGGCAGCAGACACATAGTAAAGTTGTGCATTGGATGTCTATCACTATCATATATAGCATGATGGGCTATTTGTAAGAAATTGATATCCCTACTATTGCATGGACGAATCTAGTAAGGTTGTTCAAAGTAAACACAAAGGCCAGAAAGCTACAACTCAAGTTAAAGCTAAAGCGAGTGAAAAGATGGAACCTGTCCATTAATGATTATGCCTTGAAGATCAAGAGTATTGTGGACGTTCTTAGATCTATCAATGTGGTAGTTGATGATGATATTGTGCATACAATACAAGAGCTTCAAGTCATCTATAAATATGAGGGATGATATCTCTGATTTTGCAAACTTGATTTCTATGTTGATTCTTGAGGAGAGGAACTTGGCTTGGATTCCTCTTCTTCTCAAATCAAGAATAAGTATAGAAATATGTTTTACTCCACAATAGAGGTAAAGGACGTGGCAAAGGCATCGTGGGGCAGAGGCCAAGGGGTGTCTATGGTCAAAGTTATAATGCATAGCAAAATAAAGAAGGATAGTCTCAAGGAAGATAGGGTCAAAGAGGCCAAGTTGTAGATTCTAATAAGAAATAGAATTTGGTGATATAGCAGGGAGTGTTGGCATCGTGGTAAAAAAGCCCATATTTCAAAAATTTGCTTTAAAAATGCTAAAATTAGAAATGGAAAAAAGTAGCAAGGTAATTATGCAGCTAGTATCAGAAACAATGATGAAAGAAGTGAACAATTGTTTATTATGCAATACTTTATGAATACTATGATTGTTGATGGTTCATTAAAGAATGATATATGGTATGTAGACTTAGGTGTCTCTAACCACATGAATTCTTACATAGAGTGGTTTAGAGAGATGTGTAGTCCAAAGTCTTTGGGCTATGTAGAGATAGGGAACGATATAGCTCATCCCATCATCATGTTGGAAATATTTCTTTTAGTATACGTGATGGTAAAACTAAGTACTTGGCTGATGTGTTGCATATACCAAATATTACAAAAACCTCAGTTTCTATTGGTTAGATGGTAGAATAGGGATTGTAGATTCACACGCACACGCACATGCACGCACGCGCGCATGCACGCACGCACGCATGCGCGCGCACACACACACACACACACACACACACACACACACACACACACACACACACACACACACACACACACACACACACACACACACACACACACACACACACACACACACACACACACACACACAATGGTCGTTATATAGAAGATCTTAAAAATCATTACAAGTTGATTGCCAAAAAAGAAAGTTGGTAGATTATTTACTCTTGATGTAACTCTACTTGCAATGGATGCCGCCATATTTACACAAGGTTCAAGTATGGTGATTGATGTTGAAATTTGGCATAAGAGAATTGGTCATGTAAATGTGCAACAGCTGAAAGACATGCAGTCAAAATAGATCGTGGATGGATTGCCCAATTTTAGGGTTGATGGGATACATAAAGTATGTGAAGCATGTCAATTTAGAAAGCAATCAAGGCATGCATTTCCATATGAAAAGCATGTATGAAAGAAGCCATTTGAATTGATACATTTTGATGTGTGGGGTCCTACAAAGACTACAACTTTGAGTGGTTATAAGTATTATGTTTCCTCGATTGATGATCATATTCGTAGAGTATGGGTTTACCTTATGCATGTGAAAAGTGAGATATTTACTCACTTTAAAAGATTTAAGGCTTTGGTTGAGAAGGAGGCATGGTTGCATATTAAATGCCTACGATTGGATGGGGGGGGGGAGAATATATCTCCAATGATTTTTTTGATTTTTTGTAGAAAAATGGTATATAGAGGTAGTATACATATAGATATACTCTGCAACAACATGGAGTTTTTGAGCATAAAAATAGGCATATTATAGAGATGGCTCATATATTGATGTCAGAAAGCAATTTTCCTCATTACTATTGGGCTGAAGTAGTTGCTATTGCTATATACATTATAAACAAGACACCTACTGTTTCTATTGCTATTGCTATATACATTATGAACATGATACATACCGTTGTTGTTGCTGTACATGGTATGATACTTGAAAAGAAGTTTACAAGTCAAGAGTCAAATTTGTCCCATTTGAAAATATTTAGATGTATTGCTTAGATGCATATTCTTGATGATTTTTCACTAAATTGGAGAAGTATTCTATAAGTTGCAAACCTATATTCCTATTTCAGCTGCTACTGTCAATTGAAATACTTCTTCAATGGGCTAGACTTTGACATTCAAGTGTAGTTGAGCAATGTTGCTCTTGCTGACATTGATATGACTATTACAAGAATAGAGGAGGTAGAATTGTGATTACAAGCATCCTATACCTCTAGGGTAAATTGGAATTCGAGTCTAGGTGTTGGAAATACTTTGGCATTGATGAATGGCGGTCAAGGGATTCCCATGAGTACTTCCAATGGGAG
This sequence comes from Lygodium microphyllum, assembly GCF_053477565.2. Taxonomy (NCBI): domain Eukaryota; kingdom Viridiplantae; phylum Streptophyta; class Polypodiopsida; order Schizaeales; family Lygodiaceae; genus Lygodium; species Lygodium microphyllum. The sequence continues at coordinate 26,024,995 of NC_141141.1, forward strand.
AGAAAGCATGATTCAAAATGTGCCCATGTTTTCCACTCCTCCTAGTGTGACCATGCCTATGGCTAGTCATATGGCTCCACCAAATGTTGGAAGCCAAACAATAAATCCTACCATTGTTCTAGAAAATCAACACCCAATCCTCAATCAAGTGGTTAGGCCAATGGAATGATAGGTAGACGATCACGGCTATGAGTCAAGTGCCTCGAATGTCCTTGGCGAAGTTAAGAATATGATGAAGCACTATAGTGACATGATCATTGAATAATATAGGAAAATGGCAATTGATGTCAATGTCCTTAAGAAGCAATATAATTTGATAGGGAGTTGATGCCTTGAAGAGGGTGCCCCCTCAAGATTCAACTGTAAGTGGTGTGGCGGCCAACATTTTCCTAGGAATTGTTCAAATGTTAAATGTGACATATGTGGGAAGTCCAACCACTTAGCTAGCACTCTTTGGAGAGCAAGATTAGCTCTCTCTAGCAAGGAAGTAAACAACCAGGCCAGTTAATCATCGAGTGCAAGGAAATAATCTCTAGCAAGATGAGGGATCGAAACAAATACTATAAAGGGGAGTAGTGGTAGTGGAGTTAGTCTTATAGAAGCTATTTGTATCAATGACACTTCTAATTTACAGGTCATTACGAGTCGTCAAAAGGGTAAAGAAGCTAACAAAAATAAGGTAAAATCTACCGAGGAAACCTTGAAGCAAGATAATAAGGGGATGCAAGTCCTTAACCCCGATATGGAAGGCCGACCTCTAAAAGCCATTGATGGTAAATCCGACCCTAAGAAGAATAAGGAGTTGCCAAAGAAGAAGGAAAAATCCAAGAAAGAGACACCAAAGTTGGTTCAAAGACCAAAGGAGACCAAAGGAGAGAATGGTCTGGTGAGAAAAGAAAGCTCTTGCTAGCTATCATGAATTCAATTTAGTGAGTTCTTTTCGTGAAGTTAAGCTAGATATAAACCTCTTGTAGTTGATTAAGTTGTCTCCAAGAGTGTGTAAAGAATTGAAGAAGATTCTTTCCACTGGGTGTATTATGGAGCCCTTGGGAATGGCGCGAGTGTAGGAGATGATTGATTTGAACATGATGAAAAGCATTGTCTAAGGATAGTAGTATATATTGATGGAATATTAGTGGATCATGCTATTGTGGACACGGGATCCTTGGTCAACATTTTTGAGTTTGGAATTGATGGAGAAGTTGGGATTAAAAATAAAAAAAGATACCTCCATGATTCTCAAAATGGCTGATGACAGTTTAAGACAACTTGAAGGTTGCATTACTAAAGTCCATATGACTGTTGTCAATGTGGAATGCATTTTGGACTTTAGGGTCATTTTAGGTTTGTAGGGTGATCTAGCTATCAAGTATTGCTAGGTAGGCCATGGATCTTACAAGTAGACTATTAGGTTGATATACCCACTACCGGTTGATCTTTGGTAGAGGTGCTAGATGTGTAGTAGTAGATGCCTACCCTAAATCTCCTCAAAGTGAGAGAGTTCTTTTATCCTCGTTAGAGTTAGACACATTAGATGCTCCATCTACTAGTGAGTTGTCATCAAGTGATGAATCCAATGAGGGGTCTACTATAGAGGTTATCTATAAAGTAACTTTGAATGAGCCAATAGAGGCTTAGGAGAGGATAAGGGATGTTGATATAATTGAGTTAGACCTTGGTACGTTGAATGATTCACAGTGGCCAATCAAATTAGGGTCCATGCTCAGTTTGGAAGAAAGGAATGACTATGTGTCCTTGATTCAAGAATTTTGTGATATCTTTAGTTGGAGTTATGACAAGTTGAGAGGCATTCCTCCCATTTGCTTGGCTTTTCATACCATCCTCTTAAAGGAAGGTATCCACTTTGTGGTGTGCGACAAAAAGTAAGGCATATGCCTTTTGAATTAGGGGAAGCTATTCGAAGAGTTGACAAAATTACGCAAAGATGGCATGATATTTCCGATTCAACACACAGAGTGGTGTTCACCAATTGTTATCGGGAAGAAGAGATTTGGCTTTGTGTAGATTTTAGAGAGCTTAATAAGCACAGAAGTGCTTTTGGTTGGCATGAGGGATTCGATTTCAGTGGTTAAGGTTTACTATCGGTTACTATTTATTGATAAGATTTTAGATCAATTAGATGGTAGGAAAATCTATTCGTTTATGGATTGCATTGCTGGATATAACCAAATGGCTATTGCAGAGGAATACAAATTGAAAACAACATTTATCATTGTCTTCAGGACCTTTGCATATCATGTGATGGCCTTTGGGTTATGCAATCCACCTAGTTCTTGGCAATGTACAACTGATAAGACTTTTGGTGATATCTCCTCGAAGGAATTAAAAGTCTTTATTGATGCTCTAGGGATAGCCACCACAAAGGAAAGACAAGTGATCATTTTAAGGAAATGTTTTGAGCATTTTAGATAGTTCTAAATTGCATGTAATCCACAGAAGTGCGTCTTTGGCGTGCCTTATGGATTGTTACTAGGCCATGTGGTTAGTTCGGCTAGTATTGTGACTTACCCGAAAAAGATAAAGGTTATAGACGCTATGAGCTTGTCATGTACTCCAAAAGAGGTACACAGCTTTCTATCAGCATACTATCAAAGATTTATCAATGTACTAGCCAAAAGAGCATTACCATTGATGAATCTCCTATCTTTTAAGTGTCTATTTGAGTGGAATGAAGCCTCTCAAGTATCATTCGAGGATGTGAAGTAGGAATCAGCGAAAGTGCCAATCCTAAAAGCACGTAGAAGAGGTGAAGTTTTCTATATATTTTCAGCAACAACAATGTATAGCATCTGTTTTGCATAGATTTTAGGAAGATAAATGGTATCATCCAATTGTCTTTGCTAGCATAAAAATTGGGGATATCTTAGGTCAATTATACATATATGGAGAAATTGTGTCTTAGAATGGTTTTTGCAACAAAGAAATTTAGGCACTATATTCTCTATGAAAAGGTGATATTCTTTACAAAGACGAAAGGAATTAGACTATTGATAAACAAGTTACAGCTGCTTGACCGTTTAGCAAAGTTTGCAGAAGTTCCGATTATGAGATTAGGAGTAAGCCACCAAAGCTGTAGCGTATTATGGAATTTCTTGTGGATTTCGGGGAGCCAAAGGAAATTCTAGTTGAAGAAAGTGATGTTGAAGGTTTGTTTAAAATTGATATAGCTTCCATCCCTTCTTGGTATGTAGCTATAACACATTATTTATCTACAGGAGGATTTGAGGCTACTCTATCGAAGTCTGAAAAGAGAAAGATTAAGGAACAAGCACTATGCTTTTCAATTATAGTGGGTGTTTTGTATAAAAAAGAAGTGGATGACGTTTATCACCATTGTGTAGTACCTGATGAGGTACCATTCATTCTTGAGGAATGCCATGATTTAGCATGTGGGGGATATTTTGTTGGATGACTTGTTGCCCAAAAAGCTCTCCCTGCTAGATATTGGTGGCTATTGATATTCCAAGATGCTTTCAATTATGTTAAGCGCTATGATGTTTGTTAAAGACATGATGCCAGGGAGAATTGTAAGTGACCTCTAAACCCTATTTTACTTACGTTACCCTTTGAAAAATGGGGTATTGATTTTGTGGAACCAATATACATTTCATCGACTACACGGAAGCGTTATATTATCATAGCAGTTGACTACTTTACAAAGTGGTCTGAAGCTCAAGCAAGATGGATAAGTGGAGATGGGCTAAGAATCAATGTCGGACTGATCTACTATCCCAAATCAATTATTAAAAAACCGTCAACACACACATAAGTGGTATGCCTCATTTTTACAAAAGAAATCTGCTTCTTTTTTATGTTTGATGGTTTAAATGAAATTCATATGGAATAAAAATTTGTTTGGATTTTTTTTGCATTATGATTGAGGGTTTGGTATAAAATGAATGTAGAACTGTAATAATAAATAGTCGCAATAATTAAATTATAACTTGAAATGCGTCTTTTTAGAGTAAAAATGAAGATTTTATTGGTTTCGAGTGGGAAAAAGAGACGTGCATGAGATAAAATTTTGAGAAAAAACATTTCTCAGCTCTCATAATCAGTCACTAATCATAGATAAGAAAATAACCTATTTTTATGTATATATAAATAGTAAAAAAAAAAGTTTTTACGCTTTAAAAATTAAGAAAAATTATGATTAATGCCCGTGCATGTTTAACAAGGTTGATGCATGAGGTTAAGCCTCAGATCACCCTTGTTTTTATGTTTTAGTGAGTCTTTATTGTTTTTTATATCGAAAATGAAAAAAAAAACAAAACCCTACACATATGCAACAAGGCAACACCTAAACATTAGAGGGAAAGGGTGAGGTTAAGAGATTAAGAATGTTGAGAAGGATCTTTGTAATATTTGACTATGCATTTCATTTAGAATTGCAATATTTCAGTTTAAGGGGCTAGTAGCACGAGAAATCGGTGCTAGTCTTCATACATCGAAGCATATGTTTAGTGAAGATCATGAAAGGGTTGTTTTTGCACATCACCAAATGTTGATTTGATAAATATTGTTTGTGCACTAGGATCATATGCACTATGCATGACGCATGATATGGTATCAGTCTTGGAATGCATAGCAATTGTCTTCCTAGGACATGACTTATATGTGGAGTGAAAAGGAGCATAAATTGTAGGTTGGTTGTACGATTTCCTTAGGATAGCTTGGTGAGAATCTATATATTCTTGGATCGTATAAAAAAAGAAAAGAATGGAATTTGCACGTTATGTTTCATATGTTAGGTAGCGCATCTTGGGACCAATCCCCAAGTTGTAGGAGAGCTACAGTGGAGCCGTGTCAGTCAGCTGAGAGGTGCTTCTCTATGTTTGTGCTATGAGGTGTTATACCTATATATTATGGGATCTCCCTCTGGGGAGGAAGGAAAGGTAAACGTTGGACTATGTCCTATTACAAACACAAGATCAATATTACAGTTTAGTGTAGTGTGAGCCTTAGACGCTCCTGGCTGCGAGGCCGTGTGGGGTGTCCTATGTGTCTTAGAGGTCCGACTAGTGCTAGAGAGCCAATGTTAGGCCCATTTTTAGGTCCCCGAAACCATGCTTCCTCTCACATTTGAGTTAGTCGTAGCTATCCCTTGACTTCCATTGCCATTGGTCAATGCCAAATTATTTCTCGAAACTAGACCCATCTGTGGACCTTGGATCAAAGAATATCAAAACTTGTTGATTGTTGAGTGCCCCCCAACCCTTTAAGAGTTGTCTTTTCTTCTCATTTGAATGAGTGCTAGCTTGCACATCCGGAATAGAATTTGAGGATCATGGTGGAAAGGATCTTTAACCACATTTGATTCCTTCCTTTTGTGAGGACAATCAAGCTTCATATGCCCTAACTCACCACAAAGAAAGCACCTTCCTTCCTCTTTGTACTTTTGTATCTCAGAGGGTGAGAGATACTTGCACTTCTTTTTGTTACCCTCTATCTTTGAATATTGGTCATGGGTAAAGGTAGGTCTTCTTTGATTAGTCCTGTCTCTTGGATGATCATAGAGCTGCTCTTGTCTAGCTCTATAAGAACTCATCTCCAACTTTCGAGATGTACCAGGTGTACGCAAACTTTCAGCTATTATGATGACAAACTCCATCATGCGAGATAAGGTTTCATGTGGATACACCTTCATGGTTCTGTGTAAATGAGGGAGTAGGCTAGCTTCAAACTTCCTTTTCTTCTCTTCATCACTGATCTCCATAAAAGGAGTAACCTTGAGAAGAGTAGACCAAAACTTGTCCACATAAGTAGTGACCTTTTCATGCTCTTTCTGGCCTAGCCAATCCCACTTCTTCTTGCTATCATTCTCAAAATCAAGAGGCAAGAACTGAGCATAAAACTTCTTCTTGAACTTTTCCTAATTCGTAGGTTTTCCTCCCTCCAAAATGAGAGTCAACCACCAATTGCTAGCGGTGTCTTTCAAGTACATGCCTACATGCCTGAGCTTGGACTTTTCTAAGAAATTACCATTAAAAAAAACAACTTCAAATTTCTTGACAAAGGCTAATGCCTTAGTAGGATCTCTCTTACGGGAGTAAGAGTCAAACTTTATGTTCTTATCCCCAGACTTGAAAGTCTTAGTCTTCCCTCTTTGTCTGTTTGCGTATTGCATGAGACTTAGAACCAAGAGAGTAGAAACTAGAAGATGATGAGGAGGAGGAGGCCCTTGAGTAATCAGGGGAGTAGCTAGTTGTTGAGGGAGATGACTCCCTCCTTATCCGCCTCACTCAAGGTGAGGTCTTTTCACTCTTCTTGACTCGAGAATCCTTCTTCCTTCTAGGAAGCTTCTCAGCAATTGGATGCTTTGCATCTTCACCATCAATTGATGCAATGGCATTTCCTCCAGTATCACCATCTTTTGGAGGATTCTGTCCTTCATAAGTAGCTTCTTCCCTTGCCCTTAAGTTGTCAATCAATTGACATACTTCAGGAATCTCCAACAAGCTAAGATACTCTGTCAATTGAGCCTGTAATTGCTCACTTGTAGATGCTTCATCATTTGCCATATTTACCGTCTTCTTGCAAGGATCGGATCGCCTTTACTTTGAGAAAAGAAAAGAGACATGCTCTGATACCATTGTTATAGAATCCGAGATACACGCTCAACTTTCTTATATACTTAAAATATATATGGAGAATATTATGTTGGCATAGAGGGAGAATAGATGAGAGAAAAAAAAGATGTAGAGAGAGAGGCAGAGAAATTGACAACACACTAGGGACTGGAAGATGGGCAACACACATAAGCCAGTTCTTACTTATAGATCTTGGAAACAAGATCATGATTCCTTGCATGGTATACAACCAGCTAACACTTGCACAACTTGGAAGTTGGCATCTTTTGATTCTTGTTGAGTCTCCTTCTCTCGTACACAATATGTGTAGGGCTCTCCTCTTGGTGCTTGATTTCAGCAGAGCTTCCATAGCACTTGCACCTTCTCTTGTCCTCTTGGAACTTGATTTCAGCAGAGCTTCCGCACCACTTGATTTCAGCAGGGCTTCTGTAGCACTTGCACCTTCTCTTCTCCTCTTGGATACATGCAAAGTGATGCTTCCTTCACCTCTCCCTTACACCTACGGAGAGCCTCCTTTATAGGCTTTCAAGAGCTTCTCTTCTTGGAGAGAGAGTTGAGTTGATCTTCATGCAAGATGTGGTTGTTTCACTCTGCAACACTAATTTCAAGAGATCTCTTTGTGCGTTGTTTGGATGAAAAAACGTCCAAAACGAAAGTTGTAGATCTCATTGTTTCCGATAACCCTCGCGGCCCATTTTAGAGATCTTTTTCCAGTTGCGAGATATTTTAAAAATGGATTTTCCAAAAAATAAAATTTTAAACTGTACTCTTAACTTGTGGTCCATGCAACCACCTTGAGTCATAGATAAGGAGAGTTCATTAGATTGCCTTGGGCCTCAACCTTAAGATTGAATTCGACGCAAAATCTTGTGTTATTTAGACCTTAGAAAGAGAAAATTACTTCTCTGCTCACTTTAAGAGGATCACGTCTCTCGTCTTTCTTAGTGAGAGAATTCCCTCTCTCGTCTTTCTTAATGAAAGAAAAGACCTTAAACCTTGACTTGTAGGGGAGAGGATGACCCCAAATGAATGCAATGCTCATTACACACAAGTAAACATTCCCAAGCATCCCTGGATGCACACATAAATACATATACACAATGCTAATGCACTTTCTCTTCTTATAACTCAATCCATTTTCATTTATGTGTAACTCCTTGGTTCTTGTGTACACTCTTATGCTTGGCAGACACTTCTTTCCCCCTTCATAACTTGTACTGCCTATACCAGATATCACCATCATAGTGCTCTGATCACCCCATTAAGTGATGCACTAGGAATACTGGTCTCTAAATCATCTCATGGCCATGCTAGATCATCATCAACACTTAAAGAAAACCGATTCATTAATTTATTGACATGAATTTATTAAATAGAGAATACGTAATAAGTAATCAATTTAGTGACAGGAAACCTTAAGCTGACAAATCCACCTTTCCAGCAAGGTATAGCTATAGGTTGTGCCGGCACAATAACAATCAAATTTTCTACTACTATAGGGGTTCGAACAATCAAAACTAGAGCTCCAAATGAAGTGGAGGGTCTGATTGGAGGGGGGGAAGAACTAGAGCTTCCTCCCCCTAATGGACTATGTGCTAAGCTAGAGTAATTAAAGTTATTAAAGCCCTAGCCTTGCAAAGCTATTGGATCACTCCTTTGTGGAGAGTATCTTCTTTTTATCTCAGCCCACCATCTAGCTCATTTAGCCCTTTCTTGCTTTTAGAGCTCCGCGTGACGGTCTTGTAAGACTAGCTCACTAATTTTTGGCATGCACTAGAGAATAGGTCCCAATTGACCAAGGCATGGAAAGCACCACTTGTAGGAAGCTCCCAACAAACACACCACCTGTCGGACCTAAAACGAGCCCGACACTGGCTATAGGCACTAGTTAGGCCTCTATAATACTCACAAGACAACCCCACATGGCCTCGCGGCCAGGAGTGTCCGAGGGTACACTACCCTAATTGCTACTAAAGATATTGAGTCTGCAATGGAATGTAGTCCAACGATTCACCCTTCCCTTCTCCTCAGAGGGAGATCCCACACATAATGGTATACTATACCACATAGCACAAACATAGGGAGGCAACCTCTCGGCAAATCACCGTGGCCCCACTACAACTCTCCTACACCTAGGGATTGGCCCCAGGATGCACTGCCTCCCTCAACATAAATAACATATGAGCATACTCCACTCTTTGATTTTGAATGATCCAAGAGACTTTAAGTTTCCTCACCATGCACTTTTCCCAAGACAAGATCGTCTAGCCTATACCAAGGGTCCCCTTACACACTACGCATTAGTCATTTATTAGACAATCAAGTGCTATGCATCTAGGTTTTATACCATGTGGCATGCAAAATGCAGAAGTGTAAGACCATTGTGCGAAAGCATTTTATGACTAGAAATTAGCCATGTGGTGTACAAAACAATCCTTTAATAATTTTTAGGCTACACGTTATTGTGGTGTTGCTAGAGCCTAGCACTGAGTTTCCTCGTGCTACAACTCTTTAAATTTAAATTATCATTGTTCTATATGTTTTGCATAAATCAAATAAATCATAATTTGATGTATTTCTAGCAACCTCTCACTTTTGCAATCCCTCTTCCCCCTAAGCGTTTAGGTTTTGCAACGTTGCATAGGTGTAGTGCTCATTTTTCATATGGAAAGCGATTAAAAACACAAAAAAAGATACAAACAAGGATGAGCTGAGGCTTAATCCTCATGCCTCAATCTTGTTAAACATTCACAAATATTAATCATATTTTTCTTTATTTATCTATCATGAAAAACCTAAATTTTTTAATTTTTCTCTATTTATTTCTTTAAAATTTATGAAAAATCAAAATTGTGAGCTCTCACTAATAAAAACCACTCGACCCCATTTTTATATTCATTTTTTTCCCATGGGAACTTAAAACACTCACTAAAACCCCCAATTTCCATGATTTTTACAAAAACCACACTTTGTGGGTTTTATGTGTTTTGAGGAAAATTTATTATGCCATCAAAATTTTTGGTTTTTCCTTTCATTTCAGAGATAATTCAGCATATGCAACCAAGATCAATCATTACCAACCATTTCCTTCAATTATCTTTCATCAAAAGAAAATGAACACTTACTCATAGAAACCCACATATTCAAGGCACGTATCCCGAGATTGAGATGCCAATGGCGCTTCCCTCTTGCCATTGACACACCCTCCAGCACCAATCTATGTCCTCTACTGCTCCATCAACATCATTTGCTTCAAAATCATCATCACTCCCATCCTCTTCTCTCTTTCATTGATACATATGAACAGCCCACAAGGAGAAGAGAGGAGAGAGGAGAGAAAAATACTAAAAACTATATTTTTGAATTCTTCACCACATTCTGCGAGATTACAACAATCTCATTTCTCTCAGAAGGGAGATCCACACTGTAACAAGCGGGATACACTCCGACTAGGGTTTAGACACCCTGTCGCACTAACCGGGGTATTTAAGGTGTAAGAGCCCCAGATTAGGGCAACTGGTTATTATCAAGATTATACTCTTCACCTTCATCTCCAGCTTCCATGGCTTCCTCCTCCCTTCTCACTTCCTTTCTCTCTTTCTCTCTCTTATTCTAGTCTTCTTCCTTCTTCTTCTTGCTCTCTTTCTCTCTCCTCAGCTCTTCTTCTCTCTCCTCTCAGCTTCTTTCATTACAAGTGGTATCAGAGCTTCAGTCTTTGGTCCTTTTTCTTATTTTCCATTTTTTTCTTTTCAAATCCCAAAAACCCTAGTTACTCATCTTACAAGTACAGGTATAGCAAGAAGGACTTCAGTTAACTTCAACTTTTTGGAGCAAGCAGGAGCTATGGTTGGAGACTCAGACATATCTCAAGGTAAAACGGTTAAAATAGTAGGTTTTCACTTCTTTTCATGCACATTTTAGGAGTCCCATGGCAAGTTGGAGGCTCAATAGTTTAGAGGAGGGGAAAACCACAGTTACTTTTTATTCTAGACTTCTCTCTCTTTCCCATCAAGCTTTTCCCTCAAGCTCCCATGGTGGACTGTCCCCAAATCCCTTCTTCCTACTGCAACTAGCCCTCAATCTCAACTATCAACCACCCCACAAGCTTCCTAGGGTTATTTCCTACTTGGCAAACACCTTGGTGACCACCTTTAGCCCATCTGGGACAACAGGCAGCAGCCCGCAAAATGCAACGCATTTTGTGCTGAGCTACCTGCCTCCTCGAACACTCCTACCCCTCTTCCTCCTACTGCCTTGCCACTCCCTACCACTCCTGGGCACTGACTCAGCATACTCCTCTCTTTTCCCTTGGCATTTTGACCCTGGGAATCAACTCCCATGGTGGACAGCAACTGGGATAGTTTGGAACAGCTTGGGGCAACCATGGATTCTTCAAACTGAAGCCTTCTTTGACCCGGAGAGCTCATACCCCACAAACTTTTCAGCCCATGAATGATTTCTCTTGCCCGGATGAAGATATTGAGTTCAACATGTATGGGAGCTTTGTGGGCAGCCATGAAAGCTTCACTTGAATCTTCCCATCTTTGAAGCTCAAGATTGGGGACAAGCACGGGAGCCTTCCTTATCAGTAGGAGCATTTGAATGCTGAAATCTTCTTCCATGGATGCCCCGCCGACTAACAATCGGACTTGATCAATGGAGCAATTGGGCACCATGATGATTTATGCTTCAACTGTCTTCCCAAGCATTAAAGAGGTATGCAAATTTGATCTTAATCTCTCAATTTAGCCACTTGCTAAGCTTAATCCATTGTTGGAGATATTTGAGATTGCATAGGTTTAATAGTTCAATCCTCTTCGTGTACATGCATCATACCTCTTCCTGAAACTTATTGTAATGGCTGACATTAACCCCCATTTGGTCTTGTGATCTTGGATGAGCCCAAAATGAATAACACCCATTGTAAATTGGGTAAGTAGCAGCCAGTGAGTCACTGGACTGCCACGGTACCCCCCCCCCCCAACCTTTGTCATTTATTGTATTTCATAAAAAGGCAAAATATCTTCTTTCCAATGCATTTCATGCTGATTGCCTAATAAAAATGTCTGCCATGTATACTCCGGCTGAGGAAAAAGGCCAATGCCATGTGAGGTGGTAAGACAAAAGAGAGGTAGGTGACCCTCCCTTACCACTTAAGACCCTGAAGGGGTGCACAACTCAGCCCGAGGGGAACTTTGCCCACCTCCCAGTGATCTAGAGCCCGATACTTGCATGCTTGTGTAGGTATTCCATGAGCTCCACTTCCCTGCCCAATGATCCCTCTTGGATACCCCACAATGCTAATGGCACCCATGTATGACACTTGAATTACATGCAGTCAAAGGAGATATATGGAAACGAATGTACTTATGCATTAATGGCAGAGCTGATGGGTGTGCAATGATGCTTGGGATTATAATTAGTATGCTTAGGATTCCATTTATGTGGTTGATCAGGCCCCTTGATCTATATTCTATCCATGTAAGACCTTAGTACTAAGGGACATGCAGTGTTTTTGGTCACAGTCCTGTAGGATTGTCACAAAGATCCCATTGCAGAAAATTATGTTCTAAATTTGGGAGTGAATCCTATAGCTCACCTCAAAGAGGGCTTCATCCCCTCTGGTTTGAATCAAAAACCTCCCCAATCGGAGCTACGGTTTGAAAGTTACGCCCATTTTCGTGCACTAGGGTCATTGTGGACAGGATGCAGACCGCTCCAGGACAGGCACCGTAAAACCATTACAAAAAATTCTAATCATTTTCTGTTACAAACTTAATAGCTCATCTCGAAGAGGACATTGTCCCCTCTGACTTGAGCCCAAAAGCTCTTCAATCAAAGTTTTCTACAAAGAGTTATGCCCCTTTTACTGATAGCAGGTCCTGTGGACTACATCCAGATGGCTGGCTAGAAAGGCAAAAGCAAGGCCCAAGAGGAACTCCAGAGGGAGATTAGAGACTCCTAGACCTCCATGAATGAGGAACCAAGATCAGCGCAAGATTACCATGGTGACATACAGGAGGAAATGCCTGAAACAGACCTATATACCCTTCTCAATCACACCCTCTGCCAACATGAGCTCCGTCATATGGAATGACACAATGATATGGTTACCAACCACCACTAAATGATGTCCAAGTTTGATGAAGCGATCAAGCACGTGGCTATCTCAAACTCAAAGACTCAACAGACCTTGGAGCAGCTCACTACTCTTGTTTTCTCAATTAGCGACCGCTTCATCCCAAGAGAAGACCAATGACTCTAGGCATGAGTCCAGACGTCCTCCACATCAGGAACCATTGCATGGTCCACAGGGTATACTTGGCACTAAGGGAATTTCCCCTTCTACCTATGAGATCGGGGAACCCTCTCATACGCATGATGAGCCCCTATTGAATTCCCCTGTCCACCATGCATGCAACATCCATTTGAGGCCTTCTCCCACCTTGGGCCGAATTTCCCCCGCTCTACCTCTCGGAGCCCCCATGCACCCCATATGAATTAGCCCCATCAAGGACAATATGGTACAAATGGCCAGCTTGGCAATCATGGACAACATGGGTATAATGGACAACATGGGCTTAATGCACCACAAGGGACGTATGGACAGCAAGGCATGCATGGCTACCACGGGTTGCATGGACAGCAAGGATTTCATGGGCAGCATGGCCCTTATGATCTGTGTGACAAGGTCATCCTAACAAAGTACAATGGGCAATCCCCCTCACCATCTGAATTGGAGGAATGGACATCCAAATTGGAGTTCTACTTCAATATCTACCCCCGCACCGATGATCAAAAAATACTTTTTGCTTCTCTCCACTTGGAAGGGTTTGCCCACACATGGTGGCGCTATGTCAACCGAGAGTATCAGCAGCTCATTGACTGGGAAGATTTTAAAATGCATATGGTCCAAGTCTTTGTGTCCCCTATGGAAAAAGAACGGTTGGCAAGACGATGGTACACTCTTGACCAACATAATCTCCCTGCATGTGAATACACAAATCAGTTCATGAATTTGACCATGTATGTGGAGAGCATTAGCGACGATGCTAAATTGTACAAGTACATCTATGGGTTGGAACCAAGTCTATTGGCCGATGTCATGGCCCAAAAACCTACCACACTGTTTGATGCAATCGAATTGGCTGAGAGATATGCAAGAAAGTACCGTAAGAATGAGCATTTTCAGCAAGGTGCTGGACAGCCCCGCATTCCTTCATGATCAGTCCCATGCGTAGGTGGTTTTTGAGGCACTTCTATGCCTAATAATAGCCCCAAAGTACCCACTTACCTTGCCTTCCATGCTTAAAGAAAAATGGGAACTTTTGGGCCAGCATCAGGCTCTAATGTTGAAAATAAGTATGCTAAAAATAAGCAGTCCACTACATCAACGTACCAAGGATCTAGTAACCAACGGTTCATTCCCCTAGATATTGTGAAGGAACGAAAGGAAAAGGGCCTACGCTTTAAGTGTGGAGATAAGTACACTACCAATCATGCCTCCAAATGTCCGTACAAGACAGCTAAGGTCAACGTTCATAGCATGTATTGTCAAGATTGTGGGAGAGAAGGAAGGAGTCTCACTTGTAGCTTTCTTGCTTGCACAATGGGGGAATACACACAAGGGTGGAGGCTGAAAATAGTTTTCTTCTTCTTAGTTGTGTTAGCCAAAAAGATCTCTAGTATATAGAAATAGAAGAACCCTATATATGGGTCTCAAACCAAACTCAACTAACTAAGGTGGCATACTAACTGAGCCACGAACTAGAGTAGATAAGGATAGCTGTCATCTAGCTATTATTCATGGGCGGTGTACCAACCGCATCTGCAACAACTGACAAGTCGGTGACATAAATGCACAACGGTCACCCTGGCATATCACGAGTGGAGCTCGATATCTCAACACTCCCCCTCGAGCTCAATTCCAATTCCTGCACACCAAGCACGTCTCTGAACTTGTGCAGTTTCTCTGTGCCCAATGCCTTCGTGAATATGTCACCTACTTGATCCTCTGTGCTGACATAAACTAGATCAATAAGACCTAGTAAAACCCTCTCCTACACATAGTGATAATGCACCTCAATGTGCTTTGTTCTAGCATGATAGACTGGGTTATTTGCCAAGTGTATACTACTCATGTTGTCACAATAAATGACAACTGGCCCATTTGTAGGCTGATGCATATCATAAAGTAGCTTATGCAACCAAGCTACCTCACATGCAGCCATTGCTGCACCCCTGTACTCAGCCTTTGTGCTCGACAAGGCAATTGTATGCTGTTTCTTGTTGCTCCAAGTGACTGCAGCACTCCCAAAAGAGAACACATATCCACTGGTAGATCATCTATCAGAAATACTACCAGCCCAATCAGCATCAGTGTATCCATGCAAATGTATCTGAACCCCAGTCTCATAAAATAGTCCATACTGCAATGTGAACTTCACATATCTGAGTATGCGTCTAGCCGCATCCAAATGTGGTTTCCTTGGAGCTTGCATAAACAGACTTACCAATCCAATAGCATAGCTCAAATCTGGCCTGGTAATAGTCATATAAATCAAACTTCCTACTATGCGTCTGTACATAGTAGGGTCTTCGAGAAGCTCACCTGCATCTGCGCTCAACTTCACATTCTGCTCCAAAGGAACTGAAATAGGCTTACAGCCTGTCATTCCATATTTGGACAGCATGTCCAATCCATACTGCCTCTGCAAGAGCCATATCCCACTTGGTGATCTAATCACCTCAATGCCCAAGAAATAACGCAGCTCTCCCAAATCCTTCATCTCAAACTTTTGCTTCAATAGCATTTTCACATGAAGGATATCTTCATCACTATCACCTGTGATAATTAAATCATCAACATAAATGACAAGCAGCATAATACCTTTCTCTGTTTTTCTCACATAAAGTGAGAAATCTGCCTTGGAAATTTGAAAGCCAATAGTGACAAGATACTGTCCTATCTTGTCAGACCATGCTCTAGGTGCTTGCTTCAAGCCATACAAGGCTTTCTTCAACCTGCAAACAAACTCAGGATGAACAACATGCACATAACTTGGTGGCTGCTCCATATAGACCTCTTCTTGCAAATCACCATGCAAGAAGGCATTCTTTACATCCATCTGATGTAAAGACCATCCCTTTGATGCAGCCATAGCAATGACTGCTCTTACGGTTGCCATCCTTGCAACCGGACTGAATGTTTTTTCATAGTCAATGCCATATGTTTGTGCATAGCCCTTGACTACTAATCTTGCCTTGTATCTGTTCACAGAACCATCTGCGTTGTGCTTCACCTTATAAACCCACTTACAACCAATTGCATTCTTATCTTTAGGCAAAGGTACCAACTCCCATGTAGCATTTGCTTCCAAGGCATCCATTCCTTCATCCATGGCTTTCTCCCATTTTTCTTTTCCCATGGCTTGCTCAAAAGAAGTGGGTTCTGGTTCCTGTATCACTTTGACTATATATGCATAGCGAATGGCTGTAAATCCATCATATTTCAGCCTATCCACAGGATACCTAGCTCTGGTAGACCTACACAAAGTAGGCTCACTTCCAGGTGCTCTCAAAACATCCCTGGTTTTCCTTACTCCAGGTGTAACAATAGAAGGAATACCCAACTCATCATCAATGCTCTATTCTGAGCCACTGGATTCACCATCCACATAAGAGTGACCTGCATTCACATCAAACATGGGCTGATCTACCTTCTCTTTTCCTTTTCGTGATACCTGCATACCACTATCTGCATTGCTTTGAGAAGATTCTCTTGATCTCAATCTGCCTGTCCATGGCAAAGAATGTGAACCACTGCTAGAGGACGCTCCAGGTCCACTAATATCTTATGACTGCTGCTGTGAATTCTATGCAGCATTACCATTTTGTGCATCTACATTATCAATCACATTTACTGGTTTATACCAGCTACTCATCTCATCAAAAACAACATCTCTGCTCACTGTAAACTTACAAGTAGAAGGGTTATAACATCTATACCCTTTCTGCTGCAAAGAGTAACCAATAAAGATGCACTTCTCAGCTTTTGGATCCAACTTGGATCTCAACTCATCTGGCACATAACATAGGCAATGCAACCAAAAATTTTCAAATGAGAAATATCTAGTTTCCTACCAGTATACCTCTCCTCTGGAGTCATCCCATGTATTGCTGCAGTGGGAATCCTGTTCATTATGTAGATTGCTGTAGTAACTGCCTCAGTCCAATAAAAATCTGGCAGGTCTTTTTCATTGAGCATGGCATGAGATACCTCTCCAATATGCCTGTTTTTCCTTTCTGCAATTCCATTTTGTTATGGGGTATGACTGCATGAATATTGCTGCTTTATGCCATGCTCTTGCAGGAACCTTGCAAACTCATTTGAGAGGTACTCTCCCCCTCCATCTGACCTTAGGCATTTTATTTGCAGGCCTGTTTCTTTTTTAACCATAGCTTTAAGAGTTTTGAAATGCCCAAAAACTTCACTTTTCTTTTTCATAAAATACACCCAAACTTTTCTGCTATAGTCATCAATAAAAGTGACAAAATAATGACAGCCTCCAAGAGATGCAGCTTTAGTAGTCCACACATCAGAGTGGATTAATTCCAATGGCTTCTTACTCTCTTGAACATGTCTAGGAAATGGTTTCCTTGCCTGTTTTCCAAACTGATAGGCTTCACATACCTTATGCATTTCTGCAACCTTGAATTTAGGCAATCCTGCAACAATATTTTGGGCCTGCATTGATTTAAGTCACTGTACATTAACATGACCAATGTGTTTATGCCAGATATCAATATCTGCAACTACACCAGTCCCATGTGCAAACATTGCTGCACTCAATTCAGGCATGTCTGCATCCAATGTAAACATTCTACCCTTCTTCTTTCCTCTTGCTATCAAGCGACCTTTATTTTTCATATTCTCAACAAAGCATCCATGAGGATTAAATCTGACCTGCAAGTCCTGCTCAACCATTTGACCAACAGAAACCAGATTCTTGGTGATATTCGGGACATGAAATACATCTGGCAGGTATTTCTTTTTCCCATCCTGCATAGACAAATGAAATTTTCCAATCTGCACAATAGGATGTGCAGTATCATCACCAGTCTCCACAAATCCTGGTTTTTCCATTTTTCTTGCATCCTGCATCCATTCTGCATGACCTGTCATGTGGTTTGATGCACCTGAGTCAACATACCATACTTCGTTGCTTTCTTCTGCACTTGTCACAGAATTGTTCATATGCTGCACCATAAACAAATGCTCATTTCTTTCATCACCCTGTCTACTAAAAGATGCATAATTTCCTTGTTGCAATTTCCCATTCATGATGTCATTCTGCTTTTTATAGCAGTCTTTAGCCATATGACCCATTTTACCACAGTAGTAGCATTCAACATTGTTGTTTGCATTTTGGCCTCTTTGCCATCCACCACGACCTCTTTGGCTCCCCCTGCTTCTAGAGTTACCATGTCCTCCTCCATAAGATTGGTTTTCTTGAGTCTGCTGCATATTCTGATTTCTACCATGGCCTCCAGATCGGCCTCCTCTACCTCTGCCTCTACCTCTTCCAGCATTTGAGTAGAAGACAGTTTCTTTTGAAGTTCCTCCTGAAGAGGATGCACCACCATTTCTCTGCTCCTCAGAAATTAGAAGAGCAATCAACTTCTCAAAATCATGAAATCTTTCACGAACTAAAATGGATGTCTGAAACTATGCATACTCCTTTCCTAGACCATTTAAGGTCACAGAAACTAAATCATCATCTTCCACTGGCGACCCAATGGAAGCAAGTGCATCTGCAATCTTCTTCACCTTCATGTGGCAGTCATTGATGCTCATACTTTCTCTTTGCACATTATGCAACTCTTGCTTGAGCTGCATTTTCCTGGCTTGTGTATTTGTGCTATACATTTTTGACAAAGTATCCCATGCCTCCTTTGGCGTACTTGCATCCGGAATATGCATAATCATAGAGTCTGAAATACTGATAGACAGCCAATACATAACTTTCCTGGCTCTCTCATGCCATGCTTTAAATTCCTGCATTTGCTGTTGATTGGGAACATTAGGAAGAACTGGTTCTTCTTCATTTCCTGCAACAAATTTCCAATATCCTTTTCCCATAAGGAAATTCGTCATTCTAAACTTCCATGCTTGGAAGTTGTTCTTGTCAAGCTTTTCAGTTACAATCTGTGAAAGAGAATCAGACGCCATTATAGACCACTGCAAAAGATTTTGTCACTGCAAAAAACACAGCTTTACCCTCACAAGGGCAAATCTGCAAAACTGGCAAAAGTGGTATTTGACCACACAGTCACTTCTTAGTGACGATTTTGCATAAACAAGAACCAAGGATGATTCTGTAACTCCCAATGTCTCTGCACACAAGCATACGATGCAATTTCTGTGGTAACTTTTCACCGACCTGTAGAACAGTAGTCGCACAGCATAAAACAAGGCCTTTTCCTGAGTGCATGCAGAAAAATTCCGCCTCCAAAACAGGCCCCGAATGGCCTCAAATCAAAAAAACAGGGTCACCAAGGGCTAAACCCCTTTCCCGCAGCATATACTGCCCTCTTGCTTCACCGCAAAGGGCATCTCAACCTGAGACAATACACTCTTGCACTTTTCCGACTGTGCTACCTATAGAGACTTGCTCCCAAAATAGAAGAATGAAAGCAACATTGGTCCTCTTACCAGAATACTGCAAATTTGGCTTGCTTTCTTGAGCTCCTTACCACAAACAAGGCTTTGATACCATGTCAAGATTGTGGGAGAGAAGGAAGGAGTCTCACTTGTAGCTTTCTTGCTTGCACAATGGGGGAATACACACAAGGGTGGAGGCTGAAAACAGTTTTCCTCTTCTTAGTTGTGTAAGCCAAAAAGAACTCTAGTACATAGAAATAGAAGAACCCTATATATGGGTCTCAAACCAAACTCAACTAACTAAGGTGGCATACTAACTGAGCCATGAACTAGAGTAGATAAGGATAGCTGTCATCTAGCTATTATTCATGGACGGTGTACCAACCGCATCTGCAACTGACAAGTCGGTGACATAAATGCACAACGGTCACCCTGCCATATCACGAGTGGAGCTCGATATCTCAACATGTATGTCATGGAAGATTGGCACACTGAGGAGGATGACTTGCCCATTGACCAGGCTCAGTCCATAGAGAATGTTGATCACAAGCAGTTCTATGACCCCGAGGATGGGTTTCCCTTTGACCCGGGCAGTGCTCCATCATAGATACTTGATTTGACATCCCACCCACCTCCCACTTCCCTTTGCTCGATCTCCTTGGATGCTTGGATAGGTTCCCGTAGCCCCAATACCCTTTGCATTCAAGGCAGTATCAATGGAAAGTATGTGTTTATCCTTGTGGATAGTGGCAACACTCACAGTTTTTTCAATAAATCAGTCATTGATCGGTTGAGATGCACCCCTATGGCATTACACCACCCCTTGAAGGTCCAAGTAGCAAATGGAGAAGAAGAAATCAACACACATGTATGCCCTGCAATTCCCTTATGCTTGGCTGAAAATTATGTGGCACTGGTTGACCTGATTGCCCTAGATATGGGTCCCATTGACATTGTCTTGGGCTGTGATTGGCTAAAACAATTGGGGAAGATTTTGATGGACTTCTCTCAGCTTTACATGGAGTTTATGATGCATGGATATCTTATCCACCTAGAGATAATTCATGATCATGTTGATTTTCAGCTTATTATAGCAAAGCAACTCAAGCGGGAGTTTAAGAAATGCTCACAGATATTTGTTTTGCATTTACATTAGGACAATTCTGATCAGCCCCCTATAGTATCTCATGATTCAGCCTTGCACGCCTTACTTGAGGAATACAATGACCTATTTCAGATGCCTACATCCCTCCCTCCCAAGAGACATGTGGACCACCACTTGACCTAGAGCCCCATTCCAAGCTAGTGAATAAACCCCCCTACAAGTGTGAGGCAAAGAGGTTGCAAAACAAATCAAGGAGTTATTAGAGATGGGTTTCATTGAGTTGAGTTCTTCCCCCATTGCATCCCCCATCCTCTTAGTTAAAAAGAAAGATGGCTCCTTTCACATGTGCATTGACTACAGAGATTTGAACAAAATTACAGTGAAGAACCGCTATCCCATCCCACGGATTGATGATTTTTTGGATGAGTTGAAAGGGGTATGCTTTTTCACTAAGCTTGACTTGCGTTAAGGCTACCATCAGATCCATATGTGGGTAGGAGATGAGGTCAAAAAGGCCTTCAGGACTGATCATGGACTCTATCATTTTCTAGTGATGCCTTTTGGGTTCGCAAATGCCCTCGCCACCTTTCAGAGCCTAATGAATAAAATCCTACAGCCTTTTTTGTTCAAGTTTGTGCTGGTTTTCTTTGACGACATCCTCATTTATAGCAAGTCATCCACTGAGCACTTGACACACGTTTGGAGGATGTTTGACTTATTGAGAGAGCATTGACTCTTTGCTAAGGAGAGGAAGTGCATATTCATGCAGACATCTGTGGAGTACTTGGGACACATTGTGAGCAAAAATGGTATACAGGCTGACCCAAACAAGGTGCAATGTGTTAGAGACTGGCCCACTCCCTCCACCACCACTTCTTTACATGGCTTCCTTGGTCTTTCTTCATTCTACAGATGCTTCATTAAGCACTATGCCACCATTGCAGTAGCTTTGATTGATCGCTTGAAAAAGGAGTCATTCTTTTGGGATACCATTGCGAATGATAGCTTCAAATAGTTAAAGGATGCACTTACTTCAGCCCCCATCCTTGTTTGCCGCCCTGACTTCTCTAAGCTATTTACCATTCATTGTGATGCCAGTGGCTGGGATATTGGTGCAGTGTTGTTGCAAGAGCATGGTGTGATTGCATTTGAGAGCCGCAAGCTCGATGAGAAGGAAATGCAAATGAATGTATATGACTAGGAGATGTTGGCCATTCTCCATGCCATCAAGAAATGGCACCACTATTTGTATGGTAGCCACAAGTAAAAAGCGACCACTGAGTCCTCCAGTACTTCTTGACTCAGTCTACTTTGACTCCTAAGCAACGGCGATGGCTGGCAACCTTACAGAACTATGACTTTGATATTTCACACTCGGGGCAAGGATAATATTGTGGTTGATTCACTCTCTCGAACGCGGGCATGCAGGGTGTCCTCTATCTCAGAATTGCATAGTGATTGGGTTGAAGAGCTTCAAGAGGCTTACTTGTTAGATGATCAATTTATCCACACATTTCAGAAATTACAGCATGGGGTCATGGCTGAAAACTCCCAATATCAGCTTAAGCATGGGCTTCTTTGGTCCCATGGCAAGATTATCATCCCCCACACTTCCCCTTTCATGTAGAAGATCATGGAAGAGATGCATTCTTGCCCCACTGTTGGTCACTTGGATGTTTTCAAAACATGTGACAGGATTGCTAAAAGCTTTCATTGGAAAGGCTTATGGAGGGATGTCAAGGACTTTGTGACCAAGGGAAATGGACTCACATCAAGATGGACTTTATCACTAGCCTTCCTGCAACTAAGAAAGGGTGGAACAGTATCTATGTGGTCATTGATCATCTCACCAAAGCTGCCCACTTTATCCCCACTAAGATCCAATACATTGCCTCCTAGGTGGCCACTCAGTTTATGGAAAATGTCTTCAAGTTGCATGGCTTGCCACATGTCATAGTACATGATTGGGATCCAAAGTTAACTTCTAGGAGACAGTTTTTACCTCTATGGGGACCAAGCTTGCTCCATCCACTGCATAGAACCCTCAGACTGACGGCCAGACATATTTAAGGCACTTTTGCCATGATGTTCAGCATAGTTGGGATATGTGGCTTAATGTTATAGAATCTGAGATACACGCTTGACTTTATTATATACTTAAAATATATATGGCAGATATTATGTTGGCACAGAGGGAAAATAGATGAGAGAAAAAAAAGATGTAGAGAGAGAGGCAGAGAAATTGGCAACACACTAGGGACTGGAAAATGGGCCAGTCCCCCCCTTGTGGAGTTATATTATTGACAAGGAGCAAGCTCCTCTGTCACACATAAGCCAGTTCTTACTTGTAGATCTTGGAAACAAGATCACGGTTCCTTGCATGGTATACAATCGGCTAACACTTGCACAACTTGAAAGTTGGAACCTTTTGATCCTTCTTGAGTCTCCTCTCCTACACAATATGTGTAGGGCTCTCCTCTTGGCGCTTGATTTTAGCAGAGATTCCGTAGCACTTGCACCTTCCCTTCTCTTGATTTCAGTAGAGTTTCCGTAGCACTTGCACATTCTCTTCTCCTCTTGGAACTTGATTTCAGTAGAGCTTCCACAACACTGGCACCTTCTCTTCTCCTCTTGGAACTTGATTTCAGTAGAGCTTCCGCAACACTTGATTTTAGCAGGGCTTCCACAGCACTTGCACCTTCTCTTCTCCTCTTGGATACAAGCAAAGTGATGCTTCCTTCACCTCTCCCTTACACCCAAGGAGAGCCTCCTCTTTTATAGGCTTTCAAGAGCTTCTCTTCTTGGAGAGAGAGTTGAGTTGATCTTCATGCAAGATGTGGTTGTTTGACTTTGTAGCACTAATTTTGAGATATCTCTTTGTGCGTTGTTTGGATGAAAAAACGTCCAAAACGAAAGTTGTAGATCTCGTTGTTTTTTATCACCTCCACTACCCATTTTAGAGATCTTTTTTCTATTGTGATATATTTTAAAAATAGATTTTTTTAAAAAATAAATAAATTATACTCTTAACTTGTGGTCCATGCAACCACCTTGAGTCATAGATGAGGAGAGTTCATTAGATTGCCTTGGGCCTCAACCTTAAGATTGAATTCCATACAAAAGCTTGTCATTTTAGACCTTAGAAAGAGAAAATCGCTTCTCTCCTCACTTTCAGATGATCACGTGTCTCATCTTTCTTAGTGAGAGAATTCCCTCTTTTGTCTTTCTTAATGAAAGAAAAGACCTTAAACCTTGACTTGTAGGGGAGAGGATGACCCCAAATGAATGCAATGCTCATTACACACAAGTAAACATTCTCAGGCGTCCCTGGATGCACACATAAATACATATACACAATGTTAATGCACTTTCTCTTCTTAGAACTCAATCCATCTTCATTTATGTGTAACTCCTTGGTTCTTGTGTACACTCTTACACTTGGCACACTTCTTTCCCCCTTCATAACTTGTACTACATGTACTAGATATCCCCGTCACTGTGCTCTGATCACCCCATTAAGTGATGCACTAGGAATACTGGTCTCTAAATCGTCTCATGGCCATGCTAGATCATCATCAACACTTAAAGAAAAGTGAGTCATTAATTTATTGACATAAATTTATTAAATAGAGAATGTGTAATAAGCAATCAATTCAGTGACATCTCTCTGGCTTACAGTTGACCTCAACTGTAGAGGGGATCCATAGTCCTTAAAAAGATTTGGAAAGTCTTGTAGTTCTCTCTCAGTCTTAAACTGAGCATCCAATGAGGGAGAATTCTTAAACTTAACTAGATACTTCCGTAATACCTTACCTAACCTTAGAGTATTGTCTTGATCGTGTAAAAGTCTTTCAGGCACATGGAACTCTTCTGTTTCTTCTATGTCAGGTAAATCTTCCTTGATTGGTTATTTTGGAGGTTCTTCGATATAGGGGCATAGCAAACATATATGGAAAGCATTATGAATGTTCCAATGACTTGGTAGATCCAAACAAAAAGTCACATGGTTTATCTTATCTGTGATCTTGAAAGGGCCATAATAGTGATTAGAAAGCTTAACCACTTTACCCTTTTGACATTTCTGCTTCTTCAAGCGAGCCTTCTCAAACTTAAGAAGAACATACTATCCCAACTTGAGATCTAACTTACGACGCTGCTTATCTACTTCGCGTTTATACTTCTCTTGTGTCCTTTGGATACAGCTTTTACATAGATGATCTCAAAGGGTGCCTTACCAGTACTAGAGTGCACCATATTATTGTATGCAAACTCTACTAAAGGCAAATACTTTTCCCATTCTCTTTGATAATCAGAGACATAGGATTTCAAAAGGTCCAAAATAGTAGAATTGTCACTTTCACTCTGCCCATCCATTTGAGGATGATAAGAGGATGAAAACTTTAACTTTGTCCCGAGGTTCTTGAAGAGAGCTTGCCAAAAGAGGTTGGTCATGCGGGGATCTCGATCACTCATAATGGACTTAGGCATGCCATAGGATGAAAACTTTAACTTTTTCCCGAGGTTCTCGAAGAGGACTTGCCAAAAGAGGCTAGTCATGCGGGGATCTCAATCACTTATAATGGACTTAGGCATGCCATGATGCTTGAAAATATGAGCAATGAATAGCTTAGCGATATGATCGGCTTTGATTGTCTTTCGCACAGGTATAAAGTGAGCTTACTTTTACTGAATCTATCAATGATACTCTAGATTACATCATTGCCTGCTTGTGTGTGAGGAAGCTCCATGATAAAGTCCATGGCTATACTTTCCTAAGGCTCATTGGGAAAAGGTAATGGCTTCAGTAGACTAGGTGGTTTATGCATGTCATACTTTACTTTTTGGCATATCTTGCACTCACAGACATATCTTTCAATATAAGCTCTAAGAGTGGGCCAAAAGAATTATCTTTCCAATGCTTAAGTAGTGGGTAGAATACCCCTATGTCCAGCATTTGGAGATGCATGTGCTTCATCCATTACATTGTGTTACAATAGTAATGCTACACAAATTTCTTGATGATGATACAAATAACCATCTTGAATTGAGTAAGGTGTAATTGACTGACCTTGATCCCATATGGTTGAGAAGTCGGAATCAGTTGCATACATTTTGGGTAAACCCATGAACTCGTTATGGTAAACAGTTGTGATTGCATTCACTTGAGGTCACTGTGATAGAGCATCTGCTACCACATTCTTAGTTCCAAATGTGTGAAGGATTTGAAAATGAAACATAGATAAGAAATTTTCCCAATGCATCTATTTCTCTGAGAGCTTCTTCTAAGTGAGGAAGTATCTTAGACTTTGGTAATCTGTTTTAATAACAAAATCTACACCAAGTAAATAGTGTTTCCATACTTGAAGAGCATGTACCACAGCCATAAGCTCTTTCTTATATACTGGAGCATGTAGCTCATAGTCCTTGAGGCATCGGCTCTCAAATGCTACTACATGATGCTCTTGGTTAAGCACAACTCCAGTGCAATCCCCAGAAGCATCGCAAGGAACTTCAAAAGGTTTTTGAAGATCTGAAACTATGAGAACTGGTTCTTGAGTCACAAGAAACTTAATTCTTTCAAAGGTGATCCCAAGCAAAAAAGCATTTGCTTCTTAGTAAGGTCATGTAGACGAGATGCAACATACGCAAAACCTCGTATGAACCTCCTATAGTATGAACATAGGCCCAAGAAACTTCTAACTTCATGTATAGAATTAGGTATAGGCCATTCAACAATGGCTTGAATTTTCTTAGGATCCATTCTCACCAAATTGCGAGAAATAGTATGGCCTAAGTAATGAATTTCCAAAAGGAAAATGTCACTCTTCTTAGCATTGGCATGTAGTCTATGCTTGCAAAGCTCTTGAAAAACAATAGATATATGTTTTCTATGCTCTTCTTGAGATCATGAAAATATTAGAATGTCATCAAAGAAGACACCTGTGAACTTTGAGTGAGGCCTGAAAATTCTCTCCATCATTCGATTGAATGTGGCAGGTGCATTAGTCAAACCAAATGGCATGCCTAAGAACTCGAATAGTCCAAATGTCGTATGAAAAGCTATCTTATGAACATCTTTAGGTGCTATTCGTATTTGATGATAGCCACTCTTGAGATCAATGCGACTAAATATACTAGCCCCTTTAAACTTATCCAAGATATCATCTATCCTTGGGATAGGAAAACGATTCTTGATTGTGATCTTGTTCAAAGATCTGTAGTCTATACACATATGGAAAGAACTATCTTTCTTTTGAGCAAGTAAGACTGGAGAGCAGTATGGAGAAGAGCTAGGTTGAACTAACTCTTTTTCCAATAATTCGTTTACTTGTGTTAGGATCTCCTCTTGTTGACTTGCACTTACTCGGTAAGGCGGTTGGTTAGGCAGTGAACTTCTTGGGATAAGATCAATTGTGAGGAGGTAGCTCTCCTGGGAGTGAATCACTAAAACAATCTTCATATTGTTTAACAAAATCATGTCTAGCTTGATGAATTGAAGAGAGGAGTTCTTTTAAAGTCTGAGACTTAGAAGCATTAGTTGGTATTGTGTGTTCATTAGAGGCACCAAGTGCCCTTGAATCATTAGTTTCTTTTGACTCTCTCACAAAAATCATGTACGCAGAAATAGCTTTCTTCATTTCTTTAGAAATGCTAATATGACTAACCATTGGCACAAGCCAATCTCCAGCATCAGCAATGCATACTATGTTCCGACCCTTGAATTGAAATGCAAGGGTCTTCTTAACAAAATCGAGAAGAGGTCTAACCTTGTAATGCCAAGGCATGCCTAAGTTAACATCATAGTTACCTATGGGTGCAAGTAGAAAAGATTCTTGGTCGCAGTAATCCCCAATTTTAAGATTCAACTTCCCTTGAATAGGAGTAAAATTGGTTGTGAGTCCTTCAAATGCCGAACCTGATCCAATTGGTGTTCCCAATCGATCCAATGAAATTTGTATCCTTTCAACAGTATCTATTGACACAAAATTATCTATGGACCCTGGATCAAAGAGTATCAAAACTTGTTGATTGTTGAGTGTCCCCCAACCCTTGAAGAGTTGTCTTTTCTTCTCATTTGAATGAGTGTTAGCTTGCACATCCGGAACGGAATTTGAGAATGGTGGAGGAGGATCTTTAACCACATTTGCTTCCTTTCTTTTGTGAGGACAATCAAGCTTCATATGCCCTAACTCACCACAAAGAAAGCACATTCCTTCCTCTTTGTACTTTTGTATCTCAGAGGGTGAGAGATACTTGCGCTTCTTTTTATTACCCTCTAACTTTGGATATTGGTCATAGGTAAAGGTAGGTCTTGTTCAATTAGTCCTGTCTCTTGGTTGATCATAGAGCTGCTCTTGTCTAGCACTATAAGAACTCATCTCCAACTTTTGAGATGTGCCAAGTGTATGCAAACTTTCAGCTATATTGGCAGACTCCATCATGTGAGATAAGGTTTCATGTGGATACACCTTCATGGTTCTGTGTAAATGAGGGAGTAAGCCAACTTCAAACTTCCTTTTCTTCTCTTTATCACTGATCTCCAAGAAAGGAGTAACCTTGAGAAGAGTAGACCAAAACTTGTCCACATAACTAGTGACCCTTTCATGCTGCCAATCCCACTCCTTCTTGATATCATTCCCAAAATCAGGAGGCAAGAATTGAGCATAAAACTTCTTCTTGAACTTTTTCCAAATCGTAGGTTTCCTTCCCTCCAAAATGAGAGTCAACCACCAATTGCTAGGTGTGTCTTTCAAGTGCATGCCTACATGCCTGAACTTGGACTTTTTTAAGAAATTACCATTAAAAAAAGCAACTTCAAATTGCTTGACAAAGGCTAATGCCTTAGCAGGATCTCTCTTACCGGAGTAAGAGTCAAACTTTATGTCCTTATCCCCAAACTTAAAAGTTTTAGTCTTCTTAAGCTTGCTCCTCTTATGGTTCCTCTTTGTCCGTTTGCGGATTGCACGAGACTTAGAACCAAGAGAGTAGAAACTAGAAGATGATGAGGAGGAGGAGGAACTTGAGTAATCATGGGAGTAGCTAGTTGTTGAGGGAGATGACTCCCTCCTTATCCGCCTTACTCAAGGTGAGGTCTTTTTACTCTTCTTGACCCAAGAATCCTTCTTCCTTTTAGGAATCTTCTCAGCAATTGGATGCTTTGCATCTTCAATGTCAATTGGTACAATCGTGTTTCCTCCAGTATCACCATCTTTTGGAGGATTCAGTCCTTCATAAGTAGCTTCTTCCCTTGCCCTTAAGCTGTCAATCAATTGACATACTTCGGAAATCTCCAACAAGCTAAGATACTCTGTCAATTGAGCCTGTAATTGCTCACTTGTAGATGCTTCATCAGTTGCCACCTTTACCTTCTTCTTGCAAGGATCACCTTTACTTTGAAAAAAGAAAAGAGACCTGCTCTGATACCATTGTTATATATGGAGAATATTATGTTGGCACAGAGGGAGAATAGATGAGAGAAAAGAAAGATGTAGAGAGAGAGGTAGAGAAATTGGCAATACACTAGGGACTGGAAGATGGGCCAGTCCCCCCCTTGTGGAGTTATATTATTGACAAGGAGCAAGCTCCTCCGTCACACATAAGTCAGTTCTTACTTGTAGATCTTGAAAATAAGATCACGGTTCCTTGCACGGTATACAACCTTGCACAACTTGGGAGTTGGCACCTTTTGATCCTTCTTGAGTCTCCTTCTCTTCTACACAATATGTGTAGGGCTTTCCTCTTGGCGCTTGATTTCTGCATAGCTTTTGCAGCACTTGCACCTTCTCTTCTCCTCTTGGAACTTGATTTCTGCAGAGCTTCTGCAACACTTGATTTCAGCAGGGCTTCTGCAGCACTTGCACCTTCTCTTCTCCTCTTGGATACAAGCAAAGTGATTCTTCCTTCACCTCTCCCTTACACCCAAGGAGAGCCTTCTCTTTTATAGACTTTCAAGAGCTTCTCTTCTTGGAGAGAGAGTTGAGTTGATCTTCATGCAAGATGTGGTTGTTCCTCTCTGCAGCACTAATTTCGAGATATCTCTTTGTGTGTTGTTTGGATGAGCCAGAATGAAAGTTGTAGATCTCACTGTTTTTGATAACCCTCACGGCCCATTTTTAGAGATCATTGTTCTATTACGATATATTTTAAGAATGGATTTTCCAAAAAATAGCTTTTTAAATTGTACTCTTAACTTGTGGTCCATGCAACCACCTTGAGTCATAGATAAGGAGATTTCATTGGATTGCCTTGGGCCTCAACCTTAAGATTGAATTCCACACAAAAGCTTGTCTCATTTTAGACCTTAAAAAGAGAGAATCACTTCTCTCCTCACTTTCAGAGGATCACGTCTCTCATCTTTTTTAGTGAGAGAATTCCCTCTTTTGTCTTTCTTAATGAAAGAAAATACCTTACACCTTGACTTGTAGGGGAGAGGACGACCCCAAATGAATGCAATGATGATTACACACAAGTAAATATTCCAAGGCATCCCTAGATGCACACATAAATAGATATACACAATGGTAATGCACTTCCTCTTCTTACAAGTCAATCCATCTCCATTTATGTGTAACTCCTTGGTTCTTGTGTACACTCTTACACTTGGCAGACACTTCTTTCCCCCTTCATAACTTGACTGCCTATACCAGATATCCTTGTCATAGTGCTCTGATCACCCCATTAAGTGATGCACTAGGAATACTAGTCTCTAAATGGTCTCATGGCCATGCTAGATCATCATCAACACTTAAAGAAAAGTGAGTCATTAATTTATTGACATAAATTTATTAAATAGAGAATGCGTAATAAGTAATCAATTTAGTGATACTTCACTTGGTTGAGTTCGCCTATAATAACTCCACACACTCTAGCATTGGAGTTTCCCCTTTTGAGGCCTTATATGGGTATAAAGTCTCCCTCCCCACAGTCTTATTTAATGATAAGATCAATCCTCAGAGTCAGAGTCAAGCTTTACTTCAGCAATGCAAAATGAACCTTCAAAAGGCCCAAACACACATGAAACTGTATGCTGATGAAAAACAAAGACATTTGGAATTCCAAGAAGGGGAATTGGTCCTTTTGAAAGTGCCTAAGTTTAGCTGCTCAACTCTCAAAGAGGGCAGCAGTAACAAGCTAGCCCACCGCTTCTATGGCCCATACAGGATCTTGAAGAGAGTTTGGTGACTTGGCCTACTGCTTAAAACTTACCCCTACCACCAAAATCCACAATGTGTTTCATGTCAGCCAGCTGAAAACCTTTGTAGGCTCCTCAGTGGACTATGTGGAAGAACTTCCCTCCATAGGTGAAGAGGGCATCACTCAATATGTCCCTGAAGCAATCATTGGGCAGTGAGATAAGCACTTACGGTCCCGATCCATCAAAGAATACCTCATCAAATGGAAAGGCCTACCCTTGAAAGAAGCCTCTTGGTGCCCAACAACCATCCTCAATGAATTTCCCTACCTCCCCGAGGCCCAATGGCTGGAAGACTAGCTAGTCATGCCCCAAATGGACTACCTTCTGCTTGCAGATTGCACATTGTTTTAGAACAATTTTTTACCTACTCAAATTAAATGCATGTGCATTTCTACACAGGATGAAAGTACTCATCGCAAGCTCTAATTCGACATGTAGTACACCCTATTTGGAGTAGCCTATGAAAATTTATGACTTGTTTACTTCAGCAAACCGATCCCGGACTGCATGCTGTCCCTAGTCTCTCCACACCTAATTTTCATTGTCAAAGGGCTCTGAGTAGTACTCTACAACCCTCCCTTAGCCCACCCATCCCTCATGTCTATTTCTCCTTGTTTTTTAGGGAAAAAACCTTCCGAGTGGGGATGGATTATAACAAGCGGGATACACATCAACTAGGATTTAGACACCATGTCACACTAACCGGGGTATTTAAGGTGTAAGAGCCCCAGATTAGGGCAACCAGCTATTATCAAGATCATACTCTTCACCTTATCTCTAGCTTCCATGGCTTCCTCCTCCCTTCTCTCTTCCTTTCTCTCTTTCTCTCTCTTCTTCTAGTCTTCTTCATTCTTCTTCTTGCTCTCTTTCTCTCTCCTAAGCTCTTCTTCTCTCTCCTCTCAACTTCTTTCATTACATCAGCAATCCCTCTTCCTCTCTCTACATGATTGAGCATTGAACAAACAGAATTCGTGGAATTTTAGGGGCACAAAAAATTTTGCACCCCCCCTGTCGCATGAAAAAATGAAGTTTTTACTCTTTAATAAGAGCTTAAGCTTTTAAACTTTAAAAAAAAAAACGGTTCCTCATTTTGGTTTCACACTATCGTGAAGTGGATTTTTTGGTTTTTGGTCCCCAAACGAACTCAGAATTGAAATTCGTCTGACTAGGCGACTTCGTGACATTGAACTCCATATCTTGGCTTTCCCTGCACACTTTTTGGCTCCCAGATCCAGTAGTTGCTTTATAACGCCAAACTTTGTGGGGATTAAATGAGGGGTCAAACGACCTCTAATCGACAAACCGAGACTTGCATTGGACTCCTGAAGTCGAAATGTGTCTAGGAAAACTCCAACTCGGTCATCTACCACCATTGGCCTTTCAACACATCCCAGTCATGTTTTCGCTTCAAAACCCGTCCCCAGACTGCTTCCAAATCGGCTCAAAACCGCTCCTAAACTCCATCTCTCATATGCGCAACCTTAGTTGAAAGAAGTGGAGGAGAAGACAATATTTTCACCTTCAAACTCACCCTCACAATCATTTTGAGGGAGTTAATGCTCATGGTGGCCCTCAACAACATCTGGTTCAAGCTCATCTATAAGATTATGGATAAGAGCTAGTATGTTCATGTCATGAAGAAGGTGCAATGCATACTAATGATCATGGCAGCACTATGAGCAACCAATATGTTTGTTGTGTTGTTCATGATGATGATGCTACTCCTCCTCTAGTAGGGTGATATGAATGACTGAATACATGATCGAGATAACTCCTCCTCTTGTGCCAACATGTCAATCATGTCCTTCATGTCCTACTTAGTATAGTCCTCCTTCAAAGTTGTACAAGACAATGATGAGCTTTCCTCATCCATGGCCATTTGTTACCGTGTTTCCAACCACGTTACCGCAGCACAGAGGAACGGAAACTGGGAAGAAGGAAAAAGAGCAAAAAAATGTGCAAGAGCAAAAAAGGCGCCTTGACTGGCAACCAATCCCTGAAAAATTCAAATATTCGGACATGACGATCAAAAGGCTTCAGTGTGGGGCCACGGCAATAAAAGAGGAAAAGGCGCACCATTAAAATATGGGAGCACCCCCAAATCTATGTAAAAGAGTGCCAGGCTCGCTCCTGTGCAAAGTATATGCATTAGTGAGAATAGGGTAAATTAGAATGGTGGGAAATGGGAAAGAGGGCCTAGGCTACAGCCGGCCATGTAAAAGAGGAAAAGGGGATGACCGCCCGGAAGGGATTTAGGGTTTTGTATGAAAAGTTGAAAAAATGAATGAGAAGGTCATTCTTTTGGTGTGTGGCAAAAGGAGTCCTCTTCTTCTCTTCTTCTCTCCTTCTTGCTTGTGTGTGCTCTTGAGAGAGGGAGAGTGAGAGTGTGAGGGAGTGAGTGTGTGTGAGGGTGAGGGATCAAGAGGGTGAAGCTCTTCACCATCTCCTCTCCTCTTCTTCTCTTCTCTTCCCTTCTCTTCTCTTGCGCGCGCAGCTATGGAGGATGGAGCTTGGAGATGGAGGAGGCTTGAGGATGATTGCACTAGCATCTAGGATCATGGAGCTACCAGAGTGCAAAAGAGAGGAGGGTACTCGACCAAGCATCAAGGTAAGCTCACTACACTCGTAGGATCGACGGCGCGTTGGCTAGGTGAGAGATAGCCATTAGAGCTCACTTGAAACGCTTGAAAGAATAAGTGGTCCGAGGGTCTTGGCGGTTGAGCGAAAGCTCCCACATTTTGGTTCCGTTGCCGGGACTATGGATTCAAGCTTGAGCACTTGCACTCCTCACATCGAGCATCGAAGTAGGGTATTCATCCCTGAAATGGAGCTTGAGATAGGTAGGAAGTTGGGTGCTTTTAATCTTCGAAACAAGTAAGTATTTTGGATATTTTGGTTGTTTGATGATTGGAAAGCATGGAGAATCTATTCCAGTTTTTTGTCTTTGATTTTTGTTGCATTTAGCATAGGTAAGAGCTAGGAGATCAAATCGGAAAAGGGTAGGGTTCACTGTTTCAAAACAGAGTAAAAACAGGGAAAAAAGTCATGCAAATACGTAAAATGCTTGCTAGTGAGGACTAAGATCGATAAGAGAGGGATCAGGGGTGTCAACGCCACAACTGGGAGGGCATATAAGAACTAGGAGGCCAAAAGAGCTCATTTGTGCCATTTCGGTGTGAGAGAAAGAGAGAGAGAGAGAGCTAGGAAGCCCCAGGCAGTGTGATTCGATCGCAGCACCGACGCACTCACCGACCCATTCAGGTATATGAATCCCTCGCTCAAACCCCCTAGATGGTATCTGGAGGTTTGTGCTTGTAATGGTTGAGTAAATCATAAGAATCGGGCAAGATCGGCATCGCACGATTTTCGTCATGCCGTTTTCGACCCGTCCGAGCTATTGCTTCTGGGCCGAGGCCCAAAATTGGCCTTCAGCCCCTTGCCATTCGGCCACTTGGCCGGAACCCTAGTCGTCCGAGTCAACCCGTCCGAGTGACCCTCCTCGGACCGTTCGAGCCAGAACTTTTTGACCACGTGGCACATTCGGCTTGTCCGAGTGACCCGTCCGAATTCCAAAATCGAAACTCGGCCACGCCTGGGATTCGACCCTTGGCCGACCTATCTGAATTAGCCTGTCCGAATCGGTCAAATCGGCCATTCGGCCCATCCGAGTAAAAATCATCCGAGCCAGATTTGAAGATTTGGCCCTTGACCCCATGCCATTCGGCCAGTCCGAGTGACCCACTCAGACCCTGCAATTTGGACCACTTGGTCCAAATGCAGCTTTTTGTCAAAGTTGTCAGAAATTTGACCCGATCAGCAAATGCGCATTAGCGCAACTTGTCGAAACCCTTCGGGCGTTCAGAACTTGATTCTGGCACCCGGGATAAGAGAAATTGTAGTACACAGCTGTTTAGTGGTGGGCGGTAGATAGTTGAGGGATCCACGAACTAGAATGCAAGCCGTTGAACCACGAAGACCCCATAGATCAGAAGTGAACAAGGAAACAAACAAGAAACCCTAAACCCTGACTAAACGGCCGAAAAATGGACCTACAAGCCTACCAGGCCAGAAACGAGCGAGAGTGAGTGGGGCGCCGAGGAATTGCTTGCTGCACTCACATTGAATTTTGCACTTGAAGTACACTTAAGGAAATCGAAAGCCTGATTGGGCACAAGTGCACGAGGAACAACACACTCACCGAGTGGCAGTAAATTGAGACTTGTATTCAATAATTAAGGGAACTCACTCAGATAAATCGCTCAAGGAACCCACCAATAGGAGAGGACCCAGGAGGTAGACAGACACTCAAAGCATAGAAGAGAACTAAGTGAGGAGCGCCAATAACAAGGACCTATCACGACTAGTTAACCTGATCGACAGCATAGCGAGGCGCAAGAATCCGACCATGACAGAGGAAGGCTCAGACCATTGGTTTACTGAGGAGCTTGATGTGAGCGCATTCCCAAATGCTATACAACAGATGGTGAGCAGTTACGATGTGCATGCCCGGTATGAGCACCATAGCACAACGGCAGATGCAATCATTGCAGACCTAGAGGAGGAGAGAAGGCTAGCCCACAAGGCATTGCAAGGCACAGCCAAGTATAATAGGGATCAACAAGCCAGGAGCCTAAGACAAAGCATGGAGCTGCATGAGGTGCAACGAGTGCTAAACTTGGCTGGCCGGAACCAAAGGACCAGGAAAGAGCACTAGAGGGAGACCTGACGTTGAGCAAACTCCTCATGAAACAGCTGCTCGATAACACCGCAGTAGAGCAGAGTGCCA
The DNA here is from genome assembly GCF_053477565.2 of Lygodium microphyllum. Lineage (NCBI taxonomy): Eukaryota > Viridiplantae > Streptophyta > Polypodiopsida > Schizaeales > Lygodiaceae > Lygodium > Lygodium microphyllum. The sequence continues at coordinate 26,060,356 of NC_141141.1, forward strand.
CTGCACTAGCGACGTTGCTGCTTGCAGGGTTAGGGGCAAACCAGGGCTCAAAGGGCCAGGCCAAAATACCGATTGTCGCCAAGCAACTCGACAAGTACTAGCCACATGACGATCCGTACAACTTTGTCGAGCAGTTTGAGCAAGTCTGCGAAGCCAATGGCCTCAACGACCAGACTCAACGTTCGCAAGCATTTGGACTTTACTTAAGCGATAAGGGTAGGACGTGGTATACAAGCCTGGATGCCATAGAACGAGCCAACTTCAATAACCTCAAGGATCTTTTTGTCAAGAGGTTTGCCGAGCCCGGATACTCCGACAACCTGCTAGTATGCCTGATGAATGTCAAGCAGAAGGAGGAGGGCATCCGCGACTATGTGACCCACGTGAGAAGCCTCTTTAAAAGAATCCCTTTAGGCGAGCGACCGACTGACAGGGTAGTATCGACTATATTCATCAGCGGAATTCGAGATGAGGAGTTGTATAAGGCACTGGCAGAGGTCAGGATGGAATTAACCAAGATACAGGACATGCTGAGACGACCAACGCGCCCGCACATCCAGTGCGTGTACTATGGAGGAATCCGCTTGCCGGCTGAGTGTCAAGACCCTAGGTCAAGACCTTGAGCCAATCGTGGGAGATTCAGCCACGATGCCGCACAATGCAAACTACCAAGAAGGTTTCCATACTCGCAACCCTATGGCCAGCCCTATCTAGCTAACAGGCCACAGCCATTCTTCGGAAGGGGAGCCCCATTGGCTCTACCCGCGCCTAACGATATGAAACCCGCCGTCCCTAGGATGGACATAAATCCCATCGGCATTCCTAGACCGCCTGGTCCTTATGTGACCCACCCACCAAGCGACGCTCCAGTTCATTACGTGGAGGAGCCAAATGATGAAGAGACCTACATATACCCTTACATCTCACATGACGACGAGGGTAATGCGGTCCTCATGGATTATCCACCCGTGCTGGTGATGGCATTGGGAAGAGGGCGGGGTAGAGGCCTAGGAGGGCAGCCCCACAAGATCCGAACACTTGTTGGACTTGCGGACACCCCGGTCATGTCTCATCACGTTGCCTTGAAAGAGAGCAGCAAAACAGGGACAAGGCTGATCAAAGGTGCGCAGAGAGCGGAATTACCCATCTTTTTGTTGATTGCCCAAAGCGGAAGCCATCCTCTAGCACAGCTAATTTGCCATCCGTCCCATTAGGGCTGTTTGGTGTTAAAAACCCCGATGAGGAGGCCACACCTATTCCCTTACGAGTTATGACCCGAGCCCAAACCAAGCAAGCCGGCATCTCTCTACCAGGACCTAGCAACCGGGACGTAGCCTCAATAGGGAAGAAAAGCCGTAGGCGGAAAAAGAAGAGGTCAGACGCTAAGGTCGCATTGAAGACCGAGAGTGCTACGACTTTTACTGCTAGGAAGAAAGTCTCAGACGTGGAGGCAGAAACTTCAGCCCCTAAGACAGCCGAAAAGGGAAGCGCCAAGATAGGGGAATACATGCACTCCAAGCGACAATTGGAGGCCATAGAAAAGGTGAAGGAATGGGTGAGGGAGGCTCAACAGCACCTCAAAGATGCGGAACCCATCACGGAGGACGAGATCGATGATCTCTCCAGCATAAGCACGCCAAGGTCACCGCCTCCACCTAAGTCGGCCGAGGTTACTATGCCACAAACAGTGCCACTAAGGCCAAGCCTAGACGCAACAGAGCTGCAGAACAGCAGTGGGGCCGTTGGCTCGGACATTCTAGGTTAAAGGAGGGACTAGTATTTAGCAATCTCTTGACCACACTAGTGACCACCCCTGTAACATTTGGCCTGGGAGATCTTCTTAAGTAGCACCCTGCCCTATGGCAAGACCTTAAGCAGTGGGTTCAGGGCTCACAAGAGCAGGTCACGGTAGACCCTCAAGACCAGGATGCAGAAACACAATCGCCCAGCCTCACACTGCACTCAGTACCTAAATCCTTGCACGTCAACGACTTTTGGGAAGGCTCTGAGATGCACACAGTCCTGCCGGTCCTAGCCCTGGGTGACGCAACAAGGAAGGGAATCATAAACACAAGAGCCGGGGTTAGTGTGCTTAGCCACGGGGTGCTGTAAACTTGGGGAAACCCGCCTGTTGAAGCTGCTAGGTTTAACGTCACACTAGCAAATGGTATGAGAGTGAAACCATTCGGGGTCCTGAAAAATTGGCCAGTGAAGATCGCAGGAGTCCAGTTCTCCATTGACTTTATAGTCATGAAGGGAGTGGACTACGATGTCCTATTAGGCCGACCCTAGATGCGCAACGCTAGAGTGATCAAAGATTGGGGTAACGGCTTGATCTTCCTTGGCAATAGAACTAACGTCGTACGAATAGAAATGGACACTTGGAAGACCTCACCAGTCGACCTGGGCGCCATCTCTGCTATGCTCAAAGGGAGCACTCAGGTCAGGAAACCCTATGAGTCCTTGACCAAGTATATCCCATACCCAGAGGTCAGGTGAGCCCTCAGGTCAGGTGAGCGGGATTGGATGCACGTCCTCGCTACAATCGACCTGCCGTTCTCCGATCAGGAGGCATACGAGCAAGCCATCAAAACGGTCGGCAAGGCAAACGGAACACTTCCTATGCCACTCTACATGATGGCAGCAAGCCCCCATGGAGGGCTTGAACCTGTTACCTTCCAAGTGCCTTCCAACAAAAGGGAACTCTAGGGAATACTGGAGTACTTAACAGACTGGCTAGCAGGCAACGCAGCAGCCAACTTCAAGCCGCTCCAGGACCTCTTGGAGGAGTTTGAGTGGAAGTGGACCAGGGTGCACGAGCTGAACCTCAGGTATAACTGGGCCTTGGTCCCCGACCAATGAGACAAGGCAGAGCAAGCCTTGGGAGACGATGAGCAGTCGAGCGATAAGATTCCTATGATGAATATGAAGATTGCCAATCCTTCGGTGATGAAAGTGAGGGTGAAGTGGATACCATAGAGTACGACACTGAAGGACGAGAAATTGAGCAGATACGGGCAGAAGCCAAGCCGTAGAAGAGACAGGCCCTTAGAATGGACCAAGGAGTCATGTGTACGAAATGTGATTGTGCTTGGTTGGAATGCATAGGAGCAGTAGACCTTGAGCAAGCCGACCTAGCCCAACGAGGAACGACATCACTGCTTAGAACTGAATCGCCATCTGAACTGCGGCCACCAGGGGAGACCGCCTCTACTAGTGAAAATGGGGGGTTTAACTCTGAATCGAAAGTTACTTCTGATAGCGACCCAGAAATCCCTAGGCCACCCATGACCAAACGCACCAAGGGGGACTTACCTGTCCACCTGAGGCGCAGACGGTTGCGGCAGGATGAGGCAAAGCGCCCCAAGGATGCACGATCAGAGGAACAGAGAAAGCCGCAAGACCTCCCTAAACGCTTCACTAAATTCAAAAAAGGGGATAGGGTAGTGGTTCTGCTAGGTGCCAAGCACCAAGGGCAAACAAGCGAACCAATCGAAGGGCCAGCCAAGGTCAAGGAGGTAAACCTAGCCCTGGAAGGGGAAGTACCCCGACCGGTGTTCATTGCCAAGGACTTGACTACTGAAGAGGAGTTCAGTCTTGTCGCTCTTTTGCCGGAGTACATAGACATATTTGCGTGGTCCTTAGATGAGCTACGAGGGGTAGATCCGAGTGTTGTGACTCACAACATACCCATGACGTCGGATGCAACGTCGGTCAAGCAGCGACCGTACCCCATGAATCCAAAATACGCTCATGCTGTCAAGGAGGAAATCGACAAGCTGATGAGAGTTGGATTCATTTACAAAATTGAGCACATAGACTGGATGTCACCCATAGTCATTGTGATGAAGAAAAACGACAAGATTCGAGTGTGCGTCAATTACAAGAAGGTGAATGCTACTACAAAGAGAGACAATTACCCCTTGCCATACACCGAGCACATGCTTGAGAGGGTGGCAGGTAAGGAAGCCTACAGTTTCCTGGATGGCTTCTCGGGGTACAACCAGGTGCAAGTGCATCCTGCAGATAGACCGCCTTTGCTACTAAGTGGGGTGTCTTTGCTTACGTAGTCATGCCCTTTGGGTTAACCAATGCCCCCGCCACCTTTCAACGCCTTATGTGCACCATATTCAAGGACATGCTTCGCAAGGAGTTGGAGGTCTTTGTTGATGACCTGTGTGTCCATTCGACCTGGATTGAACATCTAGACAAACTCCGCACAATCTTTGAACAGTGTCGCTTATATCGCCTCTCCCTAAACCCCTTGAAATGTCAGTTTTGGGTGAAGCACGGATGCATCTTAGGACACGTGGTGTCAAAGAACGGCATTGCCATGGACTTCTCAAAGGTCAGGGTTATCATTGACCTTCCACCCCCAAGTAATTACAAGGGAGTTCAATGCTTCTTAGGTCACACAGGATACTATTGGCGGTTTGTACTGAGCTACGCGTTGATCACTAGGCCATTGTACAAGCTACTAATAGTCTTTGAGTGGACCGAAGCATGCCAACGGGCGTACGAACAATTAAAAAATGCTCTAACAACAGCACTGATTCTGCAAGCCCCAGACTGGACCACTACCTTCCACGTACACATTGATGCCTCTAAGTTTTCCATAGGAGCAGTGTTGTGCCAACCGGGTGAGCATAACTTGGACTACCCAGTGAGCTTCGCTAGCAGGCAACTCACTGAGATAGAGATGAATTATTCAACAACAGAAAGAGAGGGACTAGCCATGGTGTTTGCCGTGAAGAAATTTCGGCACTATCTACTAGCCACACCTTTCATTTTCTTCGTGGACCATCAAGTCCTGCTCTACTTGGTAAACAAACCTTGTGCTACAGGACGCATAGCTCGATGGCTCCTCTTGCTCCTAGAGTTTGAGTTCTCCGTGGTGGTACGAAAGGGAAACTAGCATTACATGGCTGATCACATGTCTCGTATACCCACAGGAGAAGCAACTGGACAAGGTATCATGGATGAGTTACCTGACGCCCACTTATTCCACCTGTCTAGAGAGAGAGACCTATTTAAGGCTGATCTGATGCCATACTGGGCAGATGACATAGTCCAAGTGCTCGAGCACGGACTACCTGAGCGACCAATAGAAAAGGCACGACTTAGGTGCTTGATGTTGAAGCTCCAGTCCTACCAGCTGATTGTAGGCCAACTCTATAGGTTGGGGCAGGACGGATTGCTGCGAAGGTGTGTGTGTGAACATGAGATGCATGATGTGCTCTCAGAAGCGCATAGCGGCATTGCAGGTGGACACTTTAGCGGAGACACAACAGCACGGAAGGTGTTGCAGTCCCAACTATGGTGGCCCACACTTTTCCTTGATGCCAAGCAATTTGTCAAGCATTGTGACGAGTACCAACGGGCAAAAGTTCCGATTTGTAAGGATCAAATGGATTTAACCCCAATTATTGCTCGGCAACCCTTTGAAAAATGGGGAATTGACTTCATAGGACCAATAAGCCCCGCAGCGCAGTATTCGCAAGCCAAGTACATCGTAGTGGCCACAGATTACCTCACGAAATGGGCAGAGGCAAGAGCAACACGAAAAAATGATGCTAGAACGACTGCCAAGTTCTTATGGAAACAAGTGATCTCACGCTTCAGTTGCTCCATCAAACTCTTTATCGACCAAGGCACACACTTCATCAACGAAGTGATAGCACATCTCCTATCCACCTTTCTTATCATCCATCGCAAATCCTCGCCATACTACCCTCAGGCTAATGGCCAGGCAGAATCGACTAACAAGATTCTTATTAACATTCTGACTAAGGTGGTCTCAGCCTCGAGAAGCAACTAGGACAACAAGTTGATGGCAGCCTTGTGGGCCTACCGCACAGCTTATAAAACAGTCGTCGGCCAAACCCCCTTTAGACTGACCTATGGGACTGAAGCAATTCTACCGGTAGAATTCTTTGTCCCTAGCCTGAGAATAGCACTCCAAGAATGATGGGAAGGGACGGATGCATGGACGCAACGCTTGACCGAGCTGGAACGCCTGTCAGAGACTCGTCTTCTAGCCACCCACGCGCTCATCTGCGAGAAGGCTCGACAAAAGATGTGGTTTGACAAGCATGTCAAGCAGCGAGACTTCGAACAAGATCTTGTTCTGCTATACTCAGTGAAAGGACACAAATAGAAGATGAAGTTCCGAGGACTAGGCCCTTTTAGAGTACACATGATTGGTAGAACCGGGAATGTTGAGTTGGAGACACTTGACGGTGAAGGAGTAGGCTTTTTTAACGGCAGTCGCGTAAAGAAGTACTATCCTCCTTCCCATCCATTACATGAGCCACCCATGCTAGAAGCCCCGTTGAACGTCTGAATGGCAACTGTAACCGATCTTACGGATCAGGACGAGGAAGCAGTAGCACCGGCGTATCTACGAATCACAGTCACAACAGGCACGGTGTATTCTTTCGACGCTTTGATTGATGAAGGGGCCGACTACAACATCTCAACGCATGACCATTGGACACGCATTGGTCAACCGACGCTACAGCCCACTAATGCCAACCTCACCCCGTTTGGGGGTGCTGCCTATTCACTCTTGGGGAAGTACAAGGCACTTGTTTCCATTGAGACTGAAAGTTTACCAGCCTTCTTCCATGTGTTGCCTAACACTAAAGAAGTCGGTAATGTGTCACTATTGGGTCACACCTTCAAGAAGCTAACGCACTGTGATGTGGATTACAATCTAAACCTCATTCATCTTGCCATCGGCAGCACCCGTATAGTAACGACCTTCAGCAAGGGCTATCATGATTCCTCCACCATCACGACACCACCGGTAGAAACCCCTAGCACCATGCCCCAGACCCAGACTAAATGGGAGAAACCTGTGGCTTTGTGCCATGCACTCGACCCAAGGCCCAAACCCACCAAGAATGCTCACAAGGCCAAGGAGCCCAGACTTATGTGGGTGCCAAAACAGTAGGAACCACATTCGGGTACACCACCCAAAGGGGACACTAACCGCCAGAAACGTTAGCCGTTCCGGCCTAGGAAGCCGTGTAGACGCTATTGCCATAGACAAACAACCATGCTGCGATGGATTCATAAGGATCTCTTGCAGACAAAGGGATACTACGAGGGCAACCCCTGGATTTGGGTGCCTAAAAATGGCCGGCTTAAAAGCTCATCTACAAGTGATATCGCCCTAGAAAGGAAGGCTTGCACACAAGGTAACCAGCACATAATCAGCATGCCATTGCCAGCAATGGCTAGTAGGCCTCAGCTCATCTATCAACCAAAGCAAATGACACAAGCCTTAAACCTGCTTAATCCAGAGGGCTTAAAAAGCCCTATGACTGCTCACTCAGAACCTAGCCCAATCCCTAGGCCCCCAGAGCATCCTGCAGCACCTCAATGTGCTTCTGCGTACAAAGCCCAACCTATGACACCGCGAAAGGATTCACCACTGTCCAGTCCAGTTGCACCATCCCCACCAGCAGGTCTTAGACCCTCGTACGTGGTTCGACCTTTCCTCTCCTTGGCTAACGACCTTACCGCGACCTCTGGGGATGACTTAATAGCCTGCATCAAGATGTTGGATGACACTTTCACCACATTCACTAGAATCTATGAGAGGCTAGACCTAGGCCTCCTTGACAGAACCCTTGCTTAACAGGTTCGTGCATTACCATGCACATGGGAGGAATACGAACTTATAACTACTAAGTCCCCCACGATCGCTGCAGAACTCATAGCTAACGATGAAATCTCAACGGAGCAAGCGGAGCTCAGACGCCTAGTCAATTCATATCGAAAGCCTCCCCGTTCTTTTCCTGAACACAAGATGCACGAGCTCATGTAGATGGCAAGTTCGCCCTCCACGTTCTTACAGCAGTGGTTTGCTCTGCGGATCCAATGGGAGAAAAAAGGTTGCCGAATAATGACCAATGCTAAGCAACGCAGGGCAATTAAAACCATTGAATACGACCCCACTTATGTGGCGCCCATCTCGTTTAGGGTTTTTTCCATCACCCGCAATCAGCAATTGGACGACCATGTGCTCGCCCACCCCTATATTGATCAACTCCTCACCAAAGAGGAATTACATGTCGCCAGCCGCCTTAATACTGGGGATCTCTTTCATGATGTCTTGACCTACATCTCCTAGGTCTCTATCCAACCGGCTGCTCTCGATTGTCATGCGCAACTGGAATACAACCCACGATTCTACACGTGGCTTCTTTACACGTAAATTCCTACCCCAACAGCACTAACGCCACCCTTTAACTCCCAATCCTAGGAAGGATTCTTCTCTCAGCCGGAAGAAAGGTGGTGTGTACGTGCAAAAACCCGGTGAAAAGAAAAGTGGGAAATACGGTGGAGGGAATCAGATAGGAAATGAATAAAAAGGGGGGTATGGTAAAGTAAAAGTAGTGAAAGACATAAGCATTAGTATGGAAAAGATGGCTTCCAAAAATTCAGTTAAGAGTTTAAAAACGTCAAAGTGCTATATGAAAAACACTAACGGAAGTTATGAATTGTGGCAGGAGCAGAAAATGTCGCAACAAGACCGCACCCAACGGCTCCCATTCACTGACGAGGAAAGGGAGCTATATTGCATCCAATTGGAAAACCGCGCCTTCGGCCAGTTGAAGTTCCGAACCATCCACAACATTGGAGTCGTGGTGGCAAAGGAGGAGGCAGCCAGAAGGGTGGTGGAACAGTGCAACCTGACAAAATATATTGAAAAATTCTCGCAGGAGCCTAATCACTTCAAATGCGTGGAATTCCTTAGGACATACAATTCGAACAAAGAAAGCAGGCACTATAACAGTAGGCCGAGGAGAGGGTGCAAAGAAGGTACTGGTCTGATTGGACCCAGTCCTGGTGGAAAAAGCTCTGGGATTGGCACCTAGGACAGAAAGGCGGCAAAAAAGGGATGTTTACGCCTTGCTAAAAATGAAGAAGGAAGAGGTACTTACAAACGACGGCATAAGCATCCAAGACATCCCCGACATTGACACTAGGCTACAGGCCAAGTTGGTGCACGTGCTCTTCTCCAGCCAACGATACAACTCCTTAATACATCGGATTAGTGTGCCCATGCTGGAGAATGTAGCAGCCCACACTCTAGATGAGGTGGATTGGAATGGCTACATGTGGAAGACTATCGATCAAGCGGCCAAAGCACTAGCCCTGGGAAGTGCACCAACAAAAGCAGATTCTCCTGCTTCTAAGGTAACGGAAAGGAAGAAATCCTCCTCCAATGCCTCTTTCATCGGCTATGGAGGAGTCTTAACTGCACTAATTCAGGATGCAATAAAGGCAGCACAAGAGCCGGAGGAGGGAGAAGGAGAAACGCTGGAGAAGTCACCCCCTCGATAGGACAAGGACAGGTCCACCGACAGAACAGAGACAGAAGAAGAAGAGGAAGGACCAACTAGTAAGAGGGCAATCAGAACAACGAAGAAAAAGGCGGCGCAGGGAAAGAAAAAGGGTGATGAAGGCAGGAAGAAAGAAAGGGAGGACTTGGAAAGGGCAAAGCAGGAGTCCCTGAAAGAAGCAAAAGAGAGAGAAAGGATGAAAAAGCAGGAGGAGCAGAGGGAAAGAGAGGAGTTGCAGAAAGCCAAGGAGGCATCCAAACAAGAAGCTGAAGTAGAGAAAATGAGGGAAAAAGAACAAAAAGGGAAAAAACAGGAGGAGCAGAAGAAAAGGGAGGAGGGAAGGAAGAGGAAAGCGGAGGAAGAAGAAGAGGAGCTGCGAAGGAAAGAGGAGGAGGACCTGGAGGAGGCCACACGACGGTCCATTGAACAGCAGTGCCGAGTGGACGAGCTAAGGAACCTAAGCCCATGCAGAGAGGAGGGGCCTGGATCCAGCACACAGGTGCCAGAATTCGTGCCACCCCCAGTCTCCGAAGGCAAAGGCAAGGCCCCGCTTCATCCAATCCCTACCCTCCTGGTACCTCCCGCGGAACTCACCACCGTCACCCCAGCATCCCCACTAGCGCTGATGTGTCGAATTTCGTGGCGTGGATGCAATATTTTATCAGCAAAGAAATGGGCAAGGGGCGGAGCACGGAAACTACAGCCACAGGACAGATTAGTCCAGCCGCAGATGCAGAATCCAGGCAGGAACCCAAAAAGCAAAAAGTCGAAGCCTCCACCTTGCCTATTCACGCAACGATGATGCCACCGGCTAATTACGATGAATACATCACCGAGCTACTCTCCCAGTTGGAGAGAGCAAAGGAGGAATGCAAAACAGCCGTGGCTGAGTTTGCAGCCCCCGAGAAGGAAACCATGGCCGCCTTCCAGTTGGACAAGACAAGAATGGTAGTCTTGCAGCAGCGTGAAATTGCAGAGCTAAAACAGGAATTGAAGGCTAGGGATGAGAGGGAGGAACATTGGAGGCAGTTACTCGAGAATGAGACGCAAGAGTTAGTAAACATGCAAAGAGGGCACAAGCTTCTCATAGGGCAGTACGAGGAGCTTGTTGCAAAAGCTGCTAAGGTGGATGCACTCAGGGAGGAGCTGAATGCTAGGGACGAAGAAAGGCAACGAGGCATGGAGGAGCAGGAGGAGGAGCTCAAGCGCCTAACAGATCAGCTAACCTATGAATGACAAGAATAAGAGAGGCCGGTCAGGGAACTAGAGGATTATGGACAGAAAATCATGATGTTGACCTTGAGACAAGGGGAAGGCCTGGAAGTGATGAGCAAGAGGGTAGAGGAGTGGGCCGCGCATAACGAGAGGAAGGTGAAGACACTGGTGCACCGCCTTGCTTTAACAGAAAAAGAGAAAATCATTGCGGAGAGCAAGGCAGAGGTAGCCCAAGTGGCCTTCAACGCTCAACAGAAGATCTTCCTCGACACCATCTTGGACGCCACCCACACAGCACAAGGAGAGTCGTTGGAAGCAGTACAGTGGAATCTTAACATGGCGAGAAGAGCTCTACACGCTGGACTGCAGATGCCACCACTGCTGGCGGAGGTGAGGCTAAGTCTGGAGGAACAGTGGAAATACCTGACGAGAGCTGGCCTGACCCCCCAGGAAATAAATGCCCTCGGGTTCCAAGAAGAAGCAGTGCTCGTCGCAGAATGGCAGGGGGAAGAAGCCGAGCTAGAAATCAATGTGACTCACTTCAGAGAAGATGTGGTCCCACAACCCCCCTCACCACAGGCCCAAGATCCGCCACAAGTAGACCCAGCGCAGAAAGAAAATCCATCTCTAAAGAAAGGCGAAAAAAGCTGGTGGAGGAGGCCAGACAGAAGCTGAGAGCCAAACCAGCCGTGCTACCGTCCGCGCCTCTCCCTCCGTGCCCAGATGATCTCCCGATAGGATTCCATGCAGAACTGGTGGTGTGGGAGGTGCAGGAACTAGCAAAGGAGCCATTCTCCTTCAGTTTCCTCCTACCCAACAGTCTGCGGAGGGTCCTGCCCCTCAAAGTGATGGACGAGGTGATCGCAGTCGGTGGCCGGTTGGGGAAAAGATGGCTGGAAGATCGGGAAAAGACCCCAACCTCTTGGGGCACCGAAGCAGATGATTACTGGCACGATAAAGTTTTTGAAATCCCCTACACTGTACAAAACTATAGGGACCAACCCCTGTGGACGAGACAAGTGTGTGACATAAGCATACTCGCCTGGATGGCTTTTTGTAATACCCTGCCGTTCGAGCGGAACGACCCTACTTATATGGCGTACCCTCAAAGGGTAGGCGTAGATTTTGATGCCACCCTCCACGGGCTCTATGACTTCCCCGTCATTTATAACTCCACTGTAGCATCCTTCGACAACATCCTTCTTTTTACCGCAGAAAGTCTAGACAAATCTATGATGCACTTCATTGCGGATTTTTCCTCGTGTCCTGACCCCACCTTCATAACCACTTGTAACTATCTTAGGCTACTTAGGCTACTCCTTAAGCAGGACTCGACTCCACAAGAGCGTGGCTTGCCTCCCCTATTCTTCGACCCTAATGCTATAGATAATTGTGCCATGGCTCATCTCATGATGAGGGCTACCCTCCTCCCTTCTTTTTGCCTAGCCCTCCTAGAGGACATGAACGACAGCCAGTTCACTAGATGCAACCACCCCTTTCTCTCCACTACCTCCCTACATGTCCGCATGAATCTAAATAATTACATGTAGAGTCGCCAATTTTTGAGCAAGTCTCTCCGCCCACCTTCTCCTCCTCATTCCGACTAAGATACTTGGGCCTATGTCTCATCTCCAAAAAAGCACCTAGGGATCTCCCTAGCCCCCTCCCCCACTTCACGCCTAGGGCACATCAAGGGCAGGACTTTCAGACCTGTCACCCTAAGGCTTGCACTGCACCACCAATGAAGCACAAGCTGGGTCCTCAAGTGTGGGACGTTACCAAGGGCTTGCCCAAGGTTAGACCCATCTCCCAGTTCCACTGCCATGATCACAACACTCTACACGACAAGCAACACACCCCTTAGGGAGGGCACAATTTTTTTTGCAGGTTATATCGACTCTCAGGGGCTGGCTACCCGCGGAAGATTGTCACCCCTGGCACCCCTTAAGGACCCAAAGCGTGCCGGCCTCCAGCCACCCGCTTGATGTTGATGGCCACTATGATCGAACCGACTCAAGGTGAGTCCACCATTGGCATAGATCTTGGACATGTATCGTCCAATGATACATGTCCAATGGCGGACTCAAGGTGAGTCCGCCATTGGCATAGATCTTGGACATGTATCGTCCAACGATCCATGCCCTACGCCTCAAGATCCACGCATAGCTTATTGATTCCACTGGCCTGAGGACCCTCAGATCCAAGGCACAAATCTTCAATCAAAGCCACGGGGTTCAAGCCAAACCAAGTTCAAGGGGTTTTTATCAGAATAAATTCCCCCACACCATCATTGCATTGCTTCAAACGCTTCTCCTACTCACAAGACGACCAGCTACAACCATGTGACAGATGCCGAGTGTCTCCATGGAGCTTATCATACGCCGGACTCGCTCCGGGTCATCATCCCTAACCACCCACCTACCTGTTCCGCCTACCAGTCGACCTAACGTGCCCCTTGTCCCACCGCAATGCCATGGGACTGGCACTTGGCTAGGAGGGGGGTAATGTTACCATGTTTCCGACCACGTTACCGCAGCACAGAGGAACGGAAACTGGGAAGAAGGAAAAAGAGCAAAAAAAGGCACCTTGACTGGCAACCAATCCCTGAAAATTTCAAATATTCGGACACGACGATCAAAAGGCTTTGGTGTGGGGCCACGGCAATAAAAGAGGAAAAGGCGCACCATCAAAATATGGGAGCGCCCCCAAATCTGTGTAAAAGAGTGCCAGGCTCGCTCCTGTGCAAAGTGTATGCATTAGTGAGAATAGGGTAAATTGGAATGGTGGGAAATGGGAAAGACGGCCTAGGCTACGGCCGGCCATGTAAAAGAGGAAAAGGGGATGACCGCCCGAAAGGGATTTAGGGTTTTGTATGTAAAGTTGAAAAAATGAATGAGAATGTCATTCTTTTGGTGTGTGGCAAAAGGAGTCCTCTTCTTCTTCTCTTCTTCTCTTCTTCTCTCCTTCTTGCTTGTGTGTGCTCTTGAGAGAGGGAGAGTGAGAGTGTGAGGGAGTGAGTGTGTGTGAGGGTGAGGGATCAAGAGGGTGAAGCTCTTCACCATCTCCTCTCCTCTTCTTCTCTTCTCTTCCCTTCTCTTCTCTTGCGCACGCAGCTATGGAGGATGGAGCGTGGAGATGGAGGATGCTTGCGCTAGCATCTAGGATCGTGGAGCTACCGGAGTGCAAAAGAGAGAAGGGTACTCGACCAAGCATCAAGGTAAGCTCACTACACTCGTAGGATCGACGGCGCGTTGGCTAGGTGAGAGATAGCCATTAGAGCTCGCTTGAAACGCTTGAAAGAATAAGCGGTCCGAGGGTCTTGGCGGTTGAGCGAAAGCTCCCACACCATTATTATAAGAGGAGCTGGTGTCATTTAATTACTGGCCAATTTTTTTCTTTGAATTGTATTGTCAAGAGACTTGTTGCATACAGCCAAAAGACATCGGGTCTTTGATGACAGAGAGAGTTTAGCTTAGGGGGAATTGGTTTTCAAGGCTTTAAAAAGTGGAGAGAAGAGAAGAATTGAGAAATTGGATACAAGGAAACAGATCAACCTTAAATATAGATAAATAATCGTACTTGAATATGCATAGCAAAACATCAAACTAACTAATCACACTATAAAAACCATTAATCACTATCTAATGGAAATACTATAATCTGTCAAGAAGTGAACTAGATAGAGAAAGAGGAGAGAGAAGACTACATAAGAGAAAAGAAAGAGTGCAGAAGAGAGAGAAATAGAGTGACAAGGAGAGAGAAATACTAGAATAGGAGAGAGAAAGATAGGAAAGAGAAGGAAGCCATTGAAGTTGAGAGCAAGGCGACGAGAAGGACAGTAATGTATTAATGTGTTAAAAGATGAGAAAAACTACATGTCCTCTCCTTTTATACCAATGTCAGTGTGACATGGTATGGCATCAATATTATTTACATACTAAATCCTTATTCTTCCCAGCTTCTTACAATCCATTTTTCCCTAAAAAATAAACTTATAAAGACTGGAAAAGGATGGATAAAATAGAGTACTACTTTGTTTTTTACAACTTTACAAATGAAAAAATGAATGAAAGATGACATATATATGGACTAAAATGGAAGAACAAAAGTAGACCTCAGCTTATACATGATCAGGAATGCTTCAAAAGTATATGGAGCCATAAAATCTTCAACTAATGAGCTCAAAATGAAGTAGACAGCTTGCTGTGTAAACATACCCTACTAGACCCAATTTGCCATAACTTCTAGTAGAAGTGTCCAAATGAGGCATGCCACATGTCAAAATGTAGCTCTTGAAGACTAATTTGACCCTATATAAGTGGCTTAATTTTTAAAAATTAGGCACAATAAAAAATGTTCAAAAACAGTGTGTTGTCATGTCCTTGTCTACACCATAACTAGCTTCATAGTCAATAGGCTTCAACCTCCAATGTGTCCCTTAGGAAAGGAAACTCATATAATATAGAATCAGGCCTCCAAGAAGCTTCCTCATGTGGTAAACCTATCCATTTTATCAGATATTCAATGATGGAATGAGATCGAAGCTTGTTCTTGCGCTGACCTATGACAGCCTCTGGGATGTATTGAATAAGACCTTCTTCATCAATAGGTGGCTGCTCATCAATTGTATAAACAGTATCACTATAGAAAGGCTTGAGCTGACTAACATGGAATACATTATGAATCTTAGTGGAAGAGGATAGCTCCAATCTATATGCCAAGTCTCCAATGGGCTTCAAGTTCTGATAGGGGCTATAAAATTTGTGAGCAAGCTTGTTACTAAATCCATCTTTCAAAGTAGAGTACCTAGACTTGGGCACCGTCAATAAAACCAATTCTCCTTCTTGAAACTCTAAAGGTCGCCTCTTCTCATCAGCATACATCTTCATTTGGTCTTGAGCTTTCCTAAGATTCATCTTACACTGCTGAAGAAGGGTTTGCATTCTTTCCAACTCTTCTTTCCCATGAGGGTTGATTCTTTCATTCAAGATGACTATGGGTAAGGGCACCTTATAGCCATACATGTTGGGGCTAAAGGCGCCTCCGCCTAGCCACCCATATATTACTACACTAACAGTACCCACCACTGCACACTACAAGTGGCAGGCACATGTCACAGTCACTTATTATTTATTCTTTTAGTGACAGTTTGAATAAAGGAAGACCCGGCCACACATTGTGGTTGTTGGAGTTCCCACTTTTAAGTCTCTCTCTCTCTTGGCTCTTGCTCTCCACCCACCATAGCTCTCACCGCCAATCTTCTTCCTCCTGGGTTCACTTCCCTTTCAACTGGTATTAGAGCAAAGGCATTGGACCTTGCCTGGCATTCTCTTCAGCCCGGATTTGAAGAGCTTCAACCCAAACTTCAATGGCAGCCATGGCACCTTCATTTGCAAGTATGTTTTAATCTATTGCCTCCTCCTTGAGCTTCCGGACCTTCATCAGCCTTCCTTGGGGCTGCATTGGATCCCCCTCGACATTGCCAAGTGCCCCAAGGACTGTTGAAGACTCCCTAGCCCCCAAGAACAGCCAGCACAAATCTTGGTGCATTGTTAGAGGGTTGGGCTAACCTACTCCTGGCATTTCCCTGCTCTTCCTCGGCTTCCCAACACTCTTAGCAACCTTCCTGATCATTGCTAAACTCCCCGACATTAGTGCTTGGCTCCTGATGATCGATTTGAGTGCTTCCCCCTTCAACCCTTGCTATATACATAGTCCCACGACTGCCAAAATAAGGCAGCACTTGACATTTATTGTTTGATGCTTCTTGGCATTGCCCGTTTGATGCCTATTGATGCCCGGATGTTATGGGATGTTATGTCTATGATTTGGGACTGATTTGGAGTAGATTTGAGCACCATTAGAGCTCCATTTAATATGTAAATTGCTTGATGTAATATAGTGGGCTGAAGCTAATTTACTTGCTGTATGCATTGGTTCATGGATGTGAGGTGCTTTTACTGGAGGTTTGAATGATCATACCAATGTATTTGGAGATTATCAAATGCTTCTTCTTGGTTCTAGAATACTTTTGAGCTTGGAATAGGCTCCATCTTGGTCATCATCACTAGCATTTGGCTTCAGTTGGCATGCTTTGGACCAGTTTATGCCTATTGTCATTGCTTGGCATTTAGGCTTCTTGCATTTATGCTTTGGTCAAATATGGATGCCACTTGGTTTGCCCATGCTTGACAATTACTTGGAGCTTCATCTTCAGATGTATTTGAGCATTTTGGATCTACTGGGCATTACATTTGGTTGTCACTTACATGCTCTTTAAATGCTTTTTTGGCTTATGCTTTACGGGTCTGAGATAGCTTGGGATTTATGCTCCGAATGTACTCTACTGGGATTTGGCATGTCTGATGCTATGTATTCGATGTATTAGAGCGTTGCTTGCTCTCTTTGCATCTGATTGTACTTCCAGTGGGAGCCTCTTGGTATATTCGGATGTACACAGAGTCTTATTTACACTTGAGCTTGAACTTGTGGGACAGTTACATGCATTTTCTCTCTTGAGAGCTTTATGTCTGCAGTTAGTCTATCATGGGCTGATTTGATATGCCTATTGATAGTCTATAGTGGGCATCTATCTTTGATTTGATACGCCTATTGGGTATGAGGTATCTTGGTCATATTTGGTGAACAGGTGATTCTCTTGGCGATATCCACTCTTTTAGCCAATTTTACTAGTGGTTTTAGTGCATTCTCTGTTAATTACAGCAACCTGCAATTTTACTTTTTTGCTTTGATTTGGGACAGTATGGCTGGTCATTTGAAAGATACAGCTCTCTTTAACATTGCCAAGTTAGATGGTACCAACTATGGGTATTGGAAGTCCCAAATATGGCAAGTTTTGGTGCAAAATTCACAGATTAAACCCTTACGTTTCAAGGGTGTTAAACCTGAGGATATGGATGATGATGTTTGGATGGAAGTTGATGAGCTATGCAAGTCTACCATTATTTTGTCACTCTCAGAAGAGGTCCATCATAATGTTGTTGAAGATGAGAATCAGAGTGCATGGGATTTATGGGAGAAGATTCAAGAGCTCTATATGCAGCAAAGTCCTACGTCACAGATGTATTGACTGAAGCAATTAATGGACCTTCGCATGAAGGACGGGACCTCCCTTTCATCTCATTTCAGTCATTTTCATGCTATCATGAAGAGTTTGTTGGCACATGGTATTGAGTTCAAAGACAACTTGCACCCATTGTTTCTGCTTGGCACCTTGCCTGAATCATGGAATGTCTTCCGTACTGTCATATGCATGAACAAGCTTGATGGGCTGAAAATCAAAGGTGTTGAGAGTGCTTTATTGATTGAGGAAATCAACAGGAGAAACAATGATTCTTCCCGCTCTTCACATGCATTGACCGTTAGAGGTGGCAGACATGGCAGGCATGATAATGATCATAAGGGTAGGGACTCTTAGAAGTCAAGGTCCAAGTCACGTGGTCGTAGTAAGTCCCGTGGATGGAAGTTTGATCTTACCTGTCATTATTGTGGGAAAGCACGACATATTAGGCCGCAATGCCATAAAATGCGCAATGATAAGCGCAAGGAAAAGGGAAAAGAAAAAGTGAATGAAAAGTCTTCTAAGCGCAGTATTGTACCTGCAAAGTCCAGTGTGAACATAGGAAGAGGTTAATGTCATGCATGCCACTAATTCAAATGATGATTACATACTTGCAGCTTCTTCATCCGATGCCTTACAGGCTTCTGAGATACATTCTATGTATGCGCAATGCTGGCTCTTGGATTCGGGTACATCCTTTCATGTGGCACCCTGTCGAGATTGGTTTCATACCTATCGTACCATGTTTGGATCTGTGCGTCTTGGTGATGACAGGTCTCTTGACATTGTGGGCATTGGAGATGTTAGGCTGCAGTTTCCTTCTGGATGTTCTTTTTTTTTGCATGATGTATGCCATGTATCTGTGTTGACTTGCAGCCTTATGTTAGTTGAACTGCTTGATCATGCAGGGTATTTTGTGTCTTTTGGAGACTCTGCATGGAAGATTACTTGTGGTAGGCTTGTGCTTGCAAGAGGTGCCAAGTCTGGCAGCCTCTATCCCTTACTTGTATCTGGAGCTACATTGGATCATGTTTTGTCTGTGGGTTCTATCCCTCATGTATCCCTTTGGCATGCTCATTTGGGGCATATGTCTCTTAAAGGAATGAAAATGCTCTATGCTTTGCAGTATCTTCTGCCTTTTGACTCTTCGCATTTTGATTCTTGTGATCATTGTTTGTATGGCAGGCAGACTAGAAATACATATAAAAAGTCTGGTAAGAAACGCATGGGTGAACACTCAGATGTATGTGGGCCCATGCCCTTTTGACGGGGCAAAGTACTTTGTTACTTTCATAGATGATTACTCATGTAAGGTTTAGGCTTATACCATCAAGAGAAAATCTGATGTCTTAGACACGTTTCAGCATTGGCTTGCATTGGCAGAGAACCAGTTTGGGAAAAGGCTAAAATGCCTACGATCAGATAATGGGGGTGAGTATGTGTCATGTGCTTTTGAGCAGTTTTGTGATGAGTGGGGTATTAAGTGTCAATTGACCGCCCCTTACATCCCTCCCTAGAATGGTATAGCTAAATGCATGAATAGGACCATTCAGGAAAGGGTCCATAGCATGCTTAGCCAGGTTGTCTTACCACAGCACTTTCGAACTGAGGCAGTTACTACTGCAATGTATCTCATTAACAGGTTACCTAGCAATGGCATTGACTTTCAAGTTGCAGAGGAGGTATGGGCAGGCAAGCCCCCCTCTTATGATCATTTGCGTATATTTGGATGTGAGGCATTTTGCCATGTGCCCAAGGACAAATGTAATAAGTTGGATCCTAAAAGTGTCAAATGCATTTTCATTGGCTATGGAGATGCAGGAGAGATGGGTTACTGTCTATGGGATCCGCAGGTGAAAAAAGTGATCCCCAACCATGATGTCATCTTTCATGAGGACAAAATGCATATGCAGCCTGAGAAAGTGGTTGAGGTACGCAAAGTTATCTTTCATGAGGAGCCACCTGCTCCCATTCTGTAATATAACCCCCCTCTTTTTTTAAAAATTTTAACTTTAATGCAAATTCTTTTATCCCTCTCTCTCTCCCTGCTGATAGTACGTCAAGGAGAGAGAGGGAGGGAGTGAAGTGTGTGTTAGGGGGGCATGTAGCCCCCTAGGTGGGAGGGATGGCAGTCATCTTCCCCCCCTCCACCATATAAGGGAGGCTCCCCCTCCTCCCTACGTTGAATGGGAGGTCCTCCCCCCCCCCCCCCATGCTTCATCACCTTTCCCCCCTTCATTGCGGTAGCAGCAGCACCCCCCTAGGGCTTCCGTCAAAAACCTCCCCCTCCCCTCCAGCTTTGCGTGCCCCGTGAATAGCGCCCCTGGTCGTGAGAGGAGAAGAAGAAGAAGAAGAAGAAGAGGAGGAGGAGGAGGAGGAGGAGGAGGAGGAGGAGGAGGAGGAGGAGGAGGAGGAGGAGGAGGAGGAGGAGGAGGAGGAGGAGGAGGAGGAGGAGGAGGAGGAGGAGGAGGAGGAGGAGGAGGAGGAGGAGGAAGAAGAAGAAGAAGAAGAAGAAGAAGGAGGAGGGAGAGAGGGAAGGAGAAGAAGAGAAGAAGAAGAAGAGGAAGAGGAAGAAGGAGGGAGAGAAGAAGAAGAAGAAGAAGAAGAAGAAGAAGAAGAAGAAGAAGAAGAAGAAGAAGAAGAAGAAGAAGAAGAAGAAGAAGAAGAAGAGGAAGAAGGAGGGAGAGAGGGAAGGAGAAGAAGAGAAAAAGAAGAAGAAGAGGAAGAAGAGAGAGAGAGAAGAAGAGAAGGAGAGGGAGAGAGAGAAGGAGAAAAAGAAGAGAAGAAGAAAAAGAAGAGGGAGAGAGAGAGTAGGAGAAGGAGAGAAGAAAAGAAGAAGAAAAGGGAGAGAGAGAGAGAAGGAGAAGAGGAAAAGAAGAAGAAGAGGACGAAGAGAGAGAGAAGAAGAGAAGGAGAGGGAGAGAGAGAAGGAGAAGAAGAGAAGAAGAAGAAGAAGAGGGAGAGAGAGAGTAGGAGAAGGAGAGAAGAAAAGAAGAAGAAAAGGGAGAGAGAGAGAGAAGGAGAAGAGGAGAAGAAGAAGAAGGAGAGAGAGAGAGAGAGAGAGAGAGAGTTGGTGAGTAGAGAAGGTGTCGAGGGCCGTGTTTGAGGAGCCGTGTTCGAGAAGCCACTTTTCAATCCCCCCCTTCATCGGTGAAGGTCACCTTACTCATGACATTTCCTTTCCCAAGCCTGTCATCTTGAAGGCCCGTTAAGGTCCGGACTATCCAAACTCCGCGTGGTAAATGGCTCCCAAAAAGAGAGTTGCGGTAAGTGTAAGTGCCAGAGCTACCAATGGTACCAGTAATGCAGGAGAGGCAAGCGGAGCAAGCAATGCAACAAATGCCCCTACAATTACGAATCAAACCCAAGTTCTTTTGATATCCTAAGCTTTATAATTAATTATATATTATTTCAAGGAGAGAAATAAAGGGGTAGTTACATGCATGGAACAAGAACAAGCCTTAGGATTTTTTTTTTACTCCAAGTGATAGGTTGCATGCATGAAATGGTAGAGCATGGAGTTCGCATAAGTTTATATGCATAGAATGATAGCTTTTACACACATAGAATGATAATATTTTTGCATTATTTCACATAAAATAATAGTTTTTAAACCAGTTCAGTGCATGAATAGTCATCTAGAATTCATGCTTCGCAATCTGATTAAAATAAACACATGAAATGTTAGTTTCCGTTCATAGGATGCAATTGCCTTGATGGATAGAAACCTAGACTTTCACATACGCAAGTCACATGAGATCCAGTGCATTAGAAATAAGTATTCGTTGCTAGGTATGAAGAGAGTTAAAGGTCGTTTAGGATGTACTTATATATTAAATGCACCATGTGCATGATGGGTAAGTTTGATTGGAAAATTCTGCATAGTACCTCACTAAGAGGGATGGAAGGGACGCATGCATCTAGACTGTATCCTGAAGGCCTAGATGAAGAGTCTTGCATTGCCAAGTGTGTTAACTAAACTTGGTTAGAGGGAGATGAGTAAAGAACTAGAAGAATAAAAGACCCTTGGTTGGGTTGCGAATAAGGCATGTCCATTGCCTTGATTAACTAGTTAATGCTTGAGTTAGGGTTAAGATACCATAAGGTAAAACCCAAGGGGAAAAGCAAGTCAAAATAAGTTAACTTACCAAGAATATTTTCTTGCATGATCTTATTTGAGATTATTGGGATCTCGCCAAGTCACAAATGATCTAGGATCGGATGCTGGGGGCATCCGGGAAAAAGGAATCACACCTTAGCAGTTGGTCGTACAAACGGCCTCCAAAATTATCGTGATTATACACTTAGGTACATTGTTTGAATTTCCTTGCTCAAGGAACTAATTCAAGGCGAAATACTTAATGCTTCAAGTTAAAAGCCTGGAGGGAGAGGCAGGTTAAATTACCTCCGACTGTCTGTCTGGCCCTATCCAAGGGGGTTAATAGCCACGCCGGGTATATGGACCTAACCCATTGCGAGAGGTCTCTCCGTGGGTGCTGCCTGGAGCGGGAGGACGCTTGGGTGCCAGGGGAGGCTCTGGCTGTAAATTCCTTGCCTCCGGATCTCGCACAAGAGGCCGACGTGACTCAAGATGGGATCTCGAGGCCCGTGTACTAGTCTACGGGCAAAACTTGGAGCAGCAATCCAGAAGATTGCTGGGATAGCCTTCGAGCATGATACTTGATGTACTCCAGGATTATGATAAATAAAGATCAGATATTTGAAAAAAAAAACTTGCTTGACATTGTTTTTGTGTCAGTGCCTTAGTTACGTGAAGGAACCAGTGATTAAATGGATTAATTAAGGAAGCTGCTTTTGCATGTCAAACTTAATGTGATAGGTAATTAGATAACTAAGAAAACTAAGAAAAGTGCGGTGGACGTGACTTGGGTCCATCCTACGGAAGGGTGGTCCCGGTTAGCTAGGAACTTTTCTCAAAAGACGAGATAACGAGACTATGAAGACCTAGCATCAGTAGAGTTAGAATCCCGATTTATGTTGTTCTAGGGGAAAGGAATGGGACTATGCCTTATGGCAGAGAGGTTGAGCTTCGCATCCCTCTCGTTTTCCATTCTCCATGAACCAAGTGCAGCATGATTCCGCTTCGACTCTGTTGTTCCTACGCAAAGTGGTTCATCTGGAGCTCGACACTAGCTGCTTCCTAAAGACCTTGCTATAGGAAAGGAACCCTAACTTCAGGTCGAGATCCTAAGTGGGAAACGACCGAACACTTCTCCTCGAGGCAGACTTGAGAAGTCCTAGATCGCAAACCCTGTGACATTCCACCAGGCGGAGCTTTCTAGACCCTCTTCCCAATGGGTTGCTAAGACATGTCCCACAAGCGAACGAGCGGCCACGTTACACATTTAGCTCACTTCATGGCCAACTAAACAGTGTGTAACATCACCTGATACTCATGGCCCAGATGTTAAACATGCTGATGTTAGACAAGATGTCGATTAGGCAGCAAAGCCTGGGTTGAGACGTTCTACTAGAGATAGAAGACCTCCTAACCATTTTGCACCCTCTATGGATTATGTACTAGTTACAAATGCAGGAGAGCCTCTCACTTATGATGAGGCTATGCACAGGGATGATTTTCACTCTTGGGAGAGGGCTATGTAGTCTGAGCTTGACTCATTGCATAAGAATCAAACTTGGGATTTGGTTTCCTTGCCTCAAGGTAAGAAGGCTTTTCCATGCAAGTGGGTGTATAAGTTGAAAAGTACCCCTGGACACCCCAAGTTGGCATACAAGGCTCCATTGGTTGCTAAGGGTTTTAAGCAGGAGCATGGTGTTGAATTTGATGAAGTCTTTTCTCCTATGGTCAAGATGACCACCCTACGCTTAGTCTTGGCCTTGGTTGCATAGCTTGACCTAGACTTGTACCAAATGGATGTCAAGATAGCTTTTTTACATAGGGACTTGCATGATGAGATTTACATGGAGCAGCCTAAGGGCTTTGCAAATCCTAGCAGGGAACACCTAGTGTGTAAGCTAAAGAAGAGTCTATATGGCTTGAAGCAAGCACCTAGGGAATGGTACCATAAGTTTGATGCATTCATGCAGTCACCACAGGGCTATAGCCGCAATGCTATGGATCCGTGCTTGTACAAGAAGAAAGCTCATGATGGTTCTTTACTGATTTTGGTACTCTATGTGGATGACATGCTTTTAGTAGGGACATCTCATGAGGAGCTAGATGCTCTTAAGGCTCTGCTCAAGAAGAGCTTTGAGATGAAAGATCTCGAATAGGCCTCTCATATACTTGGTATGTGCATTATGCACGATCAATCTTAGGGACTACTCTAACTATCACAGAGGGAGTACATTCATAAAGTCCTTGAGCACTTTCGCATGCAGGATGTTAAGCCTATTGGTTTTCCATTACGTTCTCATGTAAAGTTTTCACAAGCCGATTGTCCACAAACACATGAGCAGAGGGCCAAGATGGCCAAGATTCCCTATACATTAGTTACCCGTGGGTAGTCTTATGTATGCCATGATAGCCACATGTCCAGATATTGCTTTTGCAGTTGGGGTTGTCGCACATTATATGGCTACACATGGCAAGAAACATTGGGATGCCGTGAAGGGTATCATGAGGTACCTGAAGGGCACATCAAATATGTATCTTTATTATGGCAGCTAGGATACAGGAGTCGTGGGGTACACTGACTCTGATTGTGCACGACATGCAAATAGTAGGAAGTCCACTTCTGGCAATGTGTTCCTCACTTATGCTGAGGGGCTATCTCTTAGATGTCCAAGGCGCAGAAGTGTAAGGCCCTTTCTACTGCACAGAGACCGAGTATATTGCAGCCACAGAGGCTTGCAAGGAGGCTATCTGGTTAGGCCATTTGACTGCTGACCTTGGTATGGCATATACTATGCCTACACTTGCCTACACTACATTCAGATTCTATAAGTGCCATTTAGTTGGCCAAGAATCTGGTCTTTCATGCGAAGATGAAACATATTGAGGTGATGTATCACTTCATTTGCGAGGTCGTTGAGGACATGTCAGTTAACCTTGACAAGATTCTGACTAAGCAGAATCCTATAGACTTGCTCACGAAGAGCCTCACTACCAAGCGCTTTGCCTTCCTCGGGAGATTGATGGGCAGTGGATGAGATTACGTCTTTTTCCTCATCCTGTTGTACATGTGTACATGTTGTACTATCTTTTCTTTTTTCTCTCTCACTAGGAAAAATTCACCTTTAAGTGGGAGATTGTTGGGGGTAAAGGTGCCTCCACCTAGCCACCCGTGTATTACTATACTGATAGTACCCACCACTGCACACTACAGGTGGTAGGCGCCCGTCACAATCACTTTTTCTTTATTCTTTTTGTGACAGTTTGAATAAAGGAAGGCCCACGGCCACACATTGTGGTTGTTGAAGTTCCCACTTTTTAGTCTCTCTCTCTCTCTTGGCTTTTGCTCTCCATTCGCCATAGCTCTCATCGCCAAGCTTCTTCCTCCTAGGTTCCACTTCCCTTTCAATACATAGCCTCAAAGGGTGAAACTCCAATGCTAACATGAGTAGAGGAGTTGTAGGCAAACTCAGCCAAGTGTAACCAAGAATCCCATGAATTTTGGACATCATAACAAAAATGGCGAAGATAAGTCTCCAACCATTTATTTACCCTTTCTGTTTGTCCATCAGTCTGTGGTGGATGATAGGCTGTAGAAGAAGCCAATTTAGTGCCCATAGATGTGAATACCTCCTTCCAAAAGATACTCATAAACTTTGAGTCTAATCATGAACAATCACATGTGATAATCCATGTAGTTTAAAAATCTGCTCCATGAACCGACTGGCCACTTGAGAAGCAGTAAACTCCATCTTGGTTGGAATGAAATGGGCTGCCTTTGTGAGTCTATCCACCACTACATATATACTATTCCATCCCTTTTTGGTAGTAGGCACGCCAGTAATGAATTCGATGGTAATGTGCATCCATTTACTTGTAGAAATGGGTAATGGCTACAACAAACCACTTGGCTTATGGGTGTTGTCCTTATTCTGCTGACAAGGTAGACACTTCATGACAAAGTCCTTGACATCTTTCCACAGCCCTTTCCAATAGAAACTTTTGTTGATCCTATCATAGGTCTTGGAAACTCCAAGATGTCCAACTAAAGGTGAAGAATGTAATTCCTCCATAATTTTCCGTGTAAAAGAAGAGGTAGAAGGAATGGCAATCTTGCCATTTAACCAAATAAGGCCATTTTTAAGTTGATAATGCAATTTATCTTCCATGAGACCTTGCTGTAATTTCTGAAAAATATGGCTGAGCTCTTCATCCATAAGATAATCCTCCTGTAGTTCTTCAATCCAATCACTATGCAGCTCAGTCATTGCCGAAACTTTACAAGCCCACATACGAGAAAGAGAATCAGCCACTATATTTTCTTTACCCCTCATATGAGTGATGTCAAAATCATGATTCTACAGTGTAGCTACCCACCTACACTGCTTAGGAGTAAGATTGGACTGAGTAAGGAAATACTTAAGGACCCTGTGATCACTCTGAACTCTGAATCGGCTACCATACAAATAATGGTGCCATTTCTTAATTGCATGTAAGATAGCCAACATCTCTTGGTCATAAGCATTCATGGCCATTCCTTTTTATGCAAGCTTATGGCTTTCAAAGGCAATCACTCCATGCTCTTATAACAAAACAGCCCCAATGCCTCGACCACTGGCATCACACTGTATGGGGAATTCTTTTTAGAAATTTAGGTATATTAGAATAGGAGCGGAAGTAAGGAGTTCCTTTAACTATTTGAAGCTACTATCTATAAGAGAATCCCAAAAGAAAGCATCCTTCTTCAACCTGTCAGTCAAAGGAGCTACAATAGCCACATAATGCTTGATGAATCTGCAATAGAATGAAGATAAACCAAGAAATCCTCTAAGAGTAGTAGTAGGTGTTGGCCAATCTTTAATACATTACACCTTCTTGGGGTCAGCCTATATCCCTTTTTCACTGACAATATGTCCCAAGTATTCCACTTCAATCTACATGAAAGAACATTTCTTCTCCTTAGCAAAGAGTCTGTGATGTCTCAATACATCAAAAACCTTTCTCATGTGTGATACGTGATCCTGAAGTGTCTTACTATAAATCAGAATGTCATCAAAGAACACTAAGACAAACTGAAAGAGAAAGGGCTACAAAATCTTGTTCATCAAGCTCTAGAAGGTAGTTGGAGCATTTGTAAGCCCAAATGGCATCGCTAAGAAATGATGGAGCTCTCGGTTAGTCCTAAAAGCAGTCTTGATCTCATCACCCTCTCGCATGCGGATCTGATGATACCCTAACCTCAAATCAATCTTCGTAAAGAATTGAGTCCCCCTTGAGCTCATTAAGAAAATCATCAATCATGGATATTGGATACCTATTCTTCATTGTGATCTTATTAAGATCCCTGTAGTCAATGCACATTCTAAAAGATCCATCTTTCTTTTTTACTAACAAGACCGAAGATATATAAGGTGAAGAACTAGGTTCAATGAATCCCATCTCAAGAAGTTTCTTGATTTTCTTGGCTACTTCCTCTTACTCACACTTGGACAATCTGTAGGGTGACTTATTGATTGGCTTTGAGTTGGGCTCCAAATCAATAGGGTGATCTACTGCTCTCTTGGGAGGCAATGAAGTAGGCACCTCAAACAAATCCCTATACTCCTCAAGAAGAGCTATCAAGGATGGATGACTTGCTGAATTAATGGGTTGATCTTCAATCTCTTTATTCAAATGCAAAACAAATATATGTGAATGCCTCTTGTACTCCCTTTTGAATGGTATGAAGCTGAAAATCTGATCTACTAAGAATTTCCTGTAAATGGATGAGTTTTCCATCAAAGATAAACTCCATATACAGTTGTGAAAAATCCATAGTGATTTTGCCTAATGTCATCAACCAATCACAACCGAGTACAATATCTATAGGTCCCATTTCCAAGGTAATCAGGTTTACTTTTGCTTCAAAATTTTCAGCCAGTTGTAAAGAAACCTATGGGCATATTTATGTGCTGATTTCTTCTTCACCATTGGCCACTTTAACTCTTATGGGATGCTATAAATCAGTGGGGAAACAATTCAGCTTGTCCATAATAGAATTATTCACAAAACTATGTATACTACCACTATCTATCAGAATGAACACAACCTTTCTATGAATGTTACCCTTCATATAGAGTGTATTAGGGCTCTTAGAACCTGTCCAAGCATCCATGGAAATGGAACAACTAGTGATAGCAAGTGGCTCATGATAAGTCCCACATGGGTCAAAAGGAACACTCCCACCTGGATCAAAAGGAAAAGAGTCAGTTGGATCATAAAAATACTCTTGCCCAACTTCTTCCTCAAGATCATCATTTTCAGCATTAGGTGCAATTGCATGAGCTTCATCAATCTCATCTTCAGGATCCTTGAAGTCTAGCATACTCTGAAACTTGACTTTGGCATTTCTATATACACACTTTGTGGCATGATCAGGTGTATACTTTTTCCCACACTTGAAGCATAAGCCTTTTTCCTTTCTTTCTTTGTAGAGGTCCACAGGAATAGACTTGGGATTCATATTGGCTAATATAGATTTAGGCTTGCTATCCCCTTATTTGAAGTCAACTCTAGGACTACTTATTGTCTTGAAATAACTTTGAGATCCAGAAGCATTGAATGGTGGATAAGTTGGCACCCTTAAGCCTCCACTTGGCACATGATTGCTGCCATAAATATTACCAACTTGTCCATGTTTTAAAACAGTCCTTGGCTATCCAAAACCAGCCTGAAATGAAGACTCCCTTCTATATTTTCTTCCATAGCGCTCCGCAAGCTCAATAGCTTTAAAAAGAGAAGTAGCATTTTGTGCCATGACATCAACTGATAAGGATGGCTCGAAGCCATACATGTACTTGTGGAGCTTACCCTCATCAATTATGCTCTCTATATACATCGTTGAATTGAGAAATTGGTTAGTATACTCTCTTACACTTAGGCCTCTTTGCTCTAAACTATACCATCTCCATGCTAATTTCTCTTTTTCAAGAGAGGGGAGACAAAGACTTCAACCATAAGTGTCTTGAAATATTCCCAATTCTCTACAAGTATGTTTTCATTTTTAATATACCTCCACCAAGTATACACAAATCCCTCCAAATGCAAGGAAGCAAAATGAATCTTCATATCATCAATTTTAGGAAATATATCAAAGTAAGATTCCAATTTGGAGGTCCACTCCTCTAGATTAGATGGTGAAGATGACTAACCATTGAACTTGGCCAAAATGATCTTATCTTTCAGCTCTCTTTCATGGAAGGGTAGCTTTCCCAAAATAGACTAGTCATGAGTACTAGGCATTGAACCCCCAAAATGTGATGGAACTCTTCCAATAGGTGGATGAGAACTAATATGAAACCTTCCAATCGGTAGAGGACCTCTAAGAAGTTGGCTATTCATCCCAAAATCTTGGGAGTTTGCACTATTCAAACTACCCAAATAGTCATCATGTCTTTGTGAAGTCTCACCTATTTCATATTGGCTATTTGGGATACCCCTTCATCCAATAATTCCATTACCTTTACCATTTTGGTTAGGTGGCTGAAGTGGGACTGAGAGTTTATTTTTTGAATAAGCTTTCTCCTTTGCATCTTTAGATCCCATTTGCATTTGCATTCATTGGGAAAATTGAGCCATTATTTGAGTGTTATATTCTACTAAATTATCAATAGAAACCTTTGTTTGAGTAGTTGAATCCACTAATTTCTCAATAGAAGACTTTGTTTGATCAGTAGACAAAACCATCTGCACCATTCTTGATAATAGGTCCTCATAACGTTGGGTATGCCTTTGTTCATGTGCACACAATCTATTATTAAATGCACTGATTTCTCCATGCTGTTTGGGCTCTTCAGGGCTCTCTTGGGGTGTATTCTCCAGCATCATAATCATCCTAGACCTTATTTTTGCTTTTATGCCCTACCATAATAGTGCAGTCCTACAGTATCCCCTTGTCAGAAAAATAGCTATAATTTAAGCTTTGATTCCAAAAAAAATTTATTCAAATCGAAGCCAAGGATGCTCTCTTTAAGATGAGCTATAGCATGCTATAACAAGTTTAGGACAAAAAAATTTGCAATTCAATCTTTGATTTTGAACTGTCCAGGAATGCACCTTGTTTTAACAAGTGAATGCCATGTTTCCACCCTATAAGGTAAAATAGTAGTCCCATATGGCTACCAAAGCCTGTAGAAGGCTGAGTATGACTTGTGAGCACCCTCTAGTACTTGCACATGTACTTCAATATTGAAGTTTGTACCTGTAAGGACCTATAAGTACCCTGCAGTGTCTTGTAAAGTCCCTATTTTGCTCCTAAAGGTACTTGAGTCTTTGAAAACAGTTCAATATTCAATTCTCTACTCGATATACCTATGTGAGGGATAAAATGGCAAGATAGACTCCTTATACGGGCTCCAAATCACCGGGAGGTGGGAAAAGTTCCCTCCAAGTCGGTTGGTTGAACCTTTCTGGATCTTCAATAGTGAGGGAGGGTCACCTCTCTTTTGTCCCACTATCTCCCCCAGCATCCACCTTTTTCCTCGGTGGGTAAATCAACATGGTAGTAGCATTCTATTCTAATCAATCAGCATGAAATACATTTCTGAAATATTCATTCAACCCCTTTCATGAAATGCAATTGGATGGAATCTTGAAAATTTGGATAGGAAGAGGGTCTTACCAATGCAATTCAGTGACTCACTGATTGCTAGTACTTACCCTTTTACAATATTTCAAGTTTACGTAAAAGAATTCAGCCAATCAAATCAAGGTTATGCATCAAACTTGGTAAATGATATCTATGGTGAAATATGATTGAATCAATGCTAAAATTCAATGAAATGGGCTCTAATTAATAGGAAGAGTACTAATCTCTAATCTATTCATCAATTCAGATAATTAATTAATCAATAATCTCTCATCAATAAGTGAAAAAGCATAAGCAAGTAGATAATTGAGATATTTCAGAGATTAAGCAAGAAAGATACCTTAATTAAGCTTGAAGAAGATGGTAAATGTTAGCTCCAATCCAAATAATGGAAGAATCCACCATTAATCCATCATAAGGCTTGAAAGATCCATAAAATCATTCCATATAAGCTTCAATATGATCAAATCCATGAAGAATCAATGGCATGAGCTTGCTTGAATACTTAAATACCAAAGATTCAAGCCTCTTGAAGGAAAGCCCCAAAATAAATCTTCAATATGAGCTCTAAGATCCTCAATGAGTTGAGATCCATGCAATGTCTTCAATCTTGGAGTCCATTTAGCTTTAAAATGATGCTAGAGAAGCCTTGAAGGTCAGTAAGATCCAAAAATTGAAGATATTTGAGCTTCCAGGTCTGTGGCTATGGCTGCCTTACTGTGTTTTAGGGTTTTTAGCAAAGGAGATGAAGTTCAGAGCCTCAATCTTGCTGAAAGTTTCTAAAGGAACTTGCTTTGAGTATGCTAATGGTAAGCAACCAATCTGGAAGAGATGAGCTACAGAAGAAGGATGGAATCAGACTAGGGAAATCAGTGTAATTTGTGGCGCAAATTTTGGGCAGATTGTTTATCCATCTTCAGCATCAATTGCTTGATAATGGTACTCCATCCGATGCGCAAGAGATAAGGAATCTTTGCCCCATAGTTTAGCTGAGAGAAATGGTCAGTAGAGAAGGATCTTGAAGGATTTCTTGGCAACCACCATTGAAGCTTCAGCCAAAATCTTGAAAGAGAGAGAAAGAGAAGCTCCACTTGAAAAGTAACCACAGTTTAACTCCCAACTAAGCCTGGTTAACTCCCATTTGGACTAGTTACCTCTAGATTGCATGAAAATTTGATGACAACATGCTATTTTAACCTTCCACCACCATATCTTACCTTGAAGATCTCTAGATGTAGTCTCCTGCTAACTATAGATGGTCTGCAAACCTCTGCTAGTCACTATCTTTGTCAAGTAGTTGACTAAAATTGATCTTGATGGAGAAAAAATTGGATTGAAATAGAAGAAAATTTTGATAAAAGACCAATGCTATGATACCACTTGTCAAGAAGTGAACTAGAGAGAGAAAGAGGAGAGAGAAGACTGCAGAAGAGAAAAGAAAGAGTGTAGAAGAGAGAGAAATAGAGTGACAAGGAGAGAGAAAGAATAGAATAGGAGAGAGAAAGATAGGAAAGAGAAGGAAGTCATTGAAGTTGAGAGCAAGGTGAAGAGAAGAAGGACAGTAGTGTATTAATGTGTCAAAAGATGAGAAAAATTACATGTCCTCTCCTTTTATACCAATGTCAGTGTGACATGGCATGGTATCAATATTATTTACACATTAAATCCTTATTCTTCCTAGCTTCTTACATAATCAAAATACTATCTAATTGAAATACTATTTATCTAATTTCTAATTGATTAACTAATTGATTTTATTAATCACTAATTGACCAATCAATTTCTATCTAATCAATTACTAATCACTATCTATCTAATCGATTAATATCTAATTGATTATTAAGCACCAATCAAAAACTATATCTAAATGAATTGCTTTCTAATTGCTTACAAATCACAATCAAAATATTAACTATAATTAAAAAGTATATCTAATCAAATTGATTTTAAATCTTAATGGAAATATTAACTATAATTGATTATTAACCACTAATCAAAAACTATATCTAACTAAAATCTAACCAAAATGCTAGCCTTTAATAATTGATTATTAATCATTAATTTAAAAATTCTATAAATGAGTCGAATTGATTTCTTATTAATTAGAAATCACAATGTAATTGAAATATCTAATTGAAAAACGATTTCTAATATTGATTATAAATCACAACTATAATAGAATTGATTTGATAGAATCGATTCACTCAAATCGATAACCAATTAATCAAATCAAAATCAAATTAATAATCAAATCAAATCAAAACTATAATTGAATTACAAATTAAAGCTATGTAATCAAATCAAAATTGAAGTAATTGAATCGATTCTAAGCAAATCAATCAATTTCGAATTGAATTAAAAACTAAAACTATATAATGTCAAATCAAAGTTGAAATAATCAAATCATTCTTATCTAGTCGATTTCTAATCAAATCCATCGAATTAAAAACTTATTAAATTAAATCACTACTAAAGGATACCTAGATCACTTGTCTCATCCTAGATCATTATCATCGTGCTACTCTCTCCTATCTTGCTACTTTTTAGATTTGTCATCTCATCATGGATCAATATCATATTGCTACTCTATCTTACCTCATCTTGTTACATGTGTAGTTAATGATCATTTTGTTTTTGTTTTTTTTATCCTTTCTTGTAACATAGTTTTACTCAAAGATTTTACAAAATGTTAAATAACCTTTCAATAGCTTTTATGGAAGGTGTTGTTCATAAAAAGCATAAATAGCAGCATCTCTATCTTTTCCATCATCTTCCTCACAATTATAGTTCATAGAAAGCATGCATAGCAATGTGTCCATCTTTTCCATTGTCTTCCTTACAATTACGATTGCATGATGCATCACTACTTTGGCATAATGACCATCAAAGGATCAATCGATCATCAATCACAATCATCCAGGCATTCACTCTTGACTATTATCACTATCGGGATCATCACCTCTGATTGTTCCTACTTCGAAGAATTGGGATCATCACCTCTAATTGTTGCTGCGATTGACTATATTCATCATTGTTGGGATCATCTCCTCTAACTATTGTTGTTTCTGTAAATTCATGATTGAAGTCAAACCATCATTCCTACTATTCTAATCATGGCATCCTCCACTAATTCTTTAATCATCAATCATCAATATGCTAATTTAAAATCAATGGCTTCCACAATAGTATTCATTGTGCTAATTTAACAATCAATGACTCCCAAAGCAGTATACTCAACTGGTGATAATCTACACAAGAAACTTTAGACACCTTCCCATATAGCAAAAAAAGAAAAACTTTCTAGATACTTGTCAAAGTATATAAAAAAAAGTCTCAACTAGTAAAAGTGGAACATTTTACAAGTTAGTGATATAGTACAATTTTACTATATAAGTAAACTAGTTAGAACGATTGATACAATCAATTTTTTCTATATTAAAAAACTATTTGCAATCATGCATATAGTGAAAAATATTCATATATAGTCAAATAGTTCAAATCAAAATAAATGAAAAAATTAAAAGATATCGTCTTCATTAATAAACAGATCAATCTAGGATACAAGTATCCTCAATGCTCAAAGGTCTATTTTGACTTTTTGTGACAATAATTTTCTATCTACAAAGTAACTAGTCCACAATAGACTTTCTCATGGCTGGTAATGTTTGTTCATTGCATTCTCCTAAAAAACTAGGGTCTCTCTTGATAAGACTATATATAGACTTTAATTATGTATATAGCTCATAAATGGATTGGATGTCCAAATATTTTAGGGAGATTGTTTATTCATCTTCCTCTTTGAAGGTATTAACAACATGCATTAAAAGAAAAAAATATAAATTAGTATGCTACTACATTATAAGTTAATTAGCTACTTCATAACTTTAGTACATAATAACATTGAGTTACCAATAAATCTCCTGAAGATAATTCTACATTAGGAGAATCCAATTTTTTTAATGGATGAATATGGTTGAGAGCCTATAGTGCAAATAAGAAATTAAAGTTAACAAAATAAAATCATACCACATCACTTCTAAAAAATGCAAAGAAGTACCTTAGATTGTTTCTTCTTTTTCTCCTTACTATCCTTTTGGTGTTGCTTACTGTGCTTCATTTTCTCACTCATCTTATCATAGCAAATTTGTAATTAGATATATTTTATTAATTACATCTATTAAAACAAATGATTGAGAGATGGTTAAGCATACCTTTTGTACATAAACACTTTTCCATACAATTCTAATCTCCTCAAGATCTTCAAATGCATCTTGAGGAATAGAGCATTCACTACTACATATTGTACACAAAATCAAGAATATTATATTTAAAAAATCCTCATACATTTGGAATTCCTGTAGAAGCTCTATAAAAGTATGTTTAGAGTTCAAATAGTGTTGAAACATAGACTAAGTATTAGAGAAAATAAAATTTAAAATTTTTATAAATCAAATTATACCAACCATTTCATTATCTTTTTTATGTTTGTTGGAAGTAGAGATTGAATCAAGGGATGGGCCATCATGTTGTGATTCCAACTAATACAATTAGGAAAATTAAAGTTAATATTCAAGAATTTATAATTTCAAATATCAAATTATATTAATAAGTAAACGGTGTACATACATGCATTGTGCTATGCTATGCTTTGAAAAGATACATTGATTCTCCACCATAAATTGTGGATAATATACTTTACCATTTATACCCTAAAATTTTAGATAAAATATACATAATAAAATGTAAATATATATAAGCAAATTAAACATAAATGATTATAATAAAAAATAATGATGATGATTACATAAAGAGATAGCACTTGAGATGAAAATTTATAAATCTTACCAATTTGCCTTGTATATCTTCTTACTCAAAGCTACGATTCTCCTCCTATAAGAAAAACATAATTGTATCCATTAGTATTGATTCCATCTATATATAATCATCATAACTAATTCTAATAAATAAATAACTTACTAAAGATATATCCACAGTAGAAGATGATCTTTTCCTCTTGAGTTTCTTTTTGAGATTTTAAGCAACAAAAAGATAGTATAGATATACATCCTCCTATTTCCAAAGGTAAATAGCACGAGGAAACTCGAGGTGTAAAATTTAATCATAGATTTTATCTATGATCTCTCTGTCATCTCTATTATTACAAAACCACAAATCCTTGCCAAACTCATGGAACTATACTTTTTTGTGATTTGCACAATATCTAAGATTTTGTGTATCTCTATAATACTTAGTAAAAATAGTTTCCCAAACTCATCTTTGTCTTCTCGACTAATCTTTTTAGGTGGTCTAAAATTTTGGTCATATGTAGGAGTCTTCATCAAAGACACATCTCCTAATTGTATATTATTGATTTGCTTCTGAGGTGGTAGTTGGATTCTTTTACTTTGTATTGAAATTGATAATTTTATCCATGCTCGTTGTTTGCTGAGAACTATCATTCTTTGATTTCAGTTCCTCAATTGTTTTTTGCAAAGTGATAATAGTATACATTATTGAATCTAGAGTTTGTTGACTTGGGGAGGCCATTATACAACTTAAAATTGAATTGAAAAAAATTATGTCAATATTCAACCAACAAAAAATCGTTTCATTCTTTATAAAAGGATACAACAATCTCTCTCTCTCTCTCTCTCTCTCTCTCTCTCTCTCTCTCTCTCTCTCTCTCTCTCTCTCTCTCTCTCTCTCTCTCTCTCTCTCTCTCTCTCTCTCTTCCACAACCTACACATGAGATGCAACATGAGCTATAACTACAAAATACTATCCTAGTGTACAAACACCCATAGATAAAACATAATGATATGTAAAATAGAGTGTAGATCGGACAATTATGTCCATAGCACCCATTTGGATGTCCAAGAATGCAACACACACTCTCTCTCTAAAGCAGTCAAGATACTTCATGTGATCTCCACACTACTAGAACATATATAGAATCTCGAATCGATGATGTTAATCTCTTTCTCTTTGTAACTTCAAAGTTTGATAGTACCATGCTACATAGGTTCCAATCCCTCCATATATCTTCACCAATATCAATCCTCCATGTATATCTACTACAACACACTTCAACCATGACCATTTTCACTTTTTCTCCTCATAATTTACCTCTTATCATTACATGCATGTACTCTACTAAGATCAATGAATCAAATGAGCAAAGATATGCTCAAGGGCTACTACTCAAGAATAATCTTCAAGGTTAGTTTACAATTGTTTTGCATATCATATTGTTTGACTAAGGTTTTTGACTAAGGTTTTACTCTTGAATGTAGTCTAACAACCAAAAGATGGAGGTACAATAGTACAATGTTCTACTGAAAAGACATCAACATGCCATGGTAATTGTCTCATAGCACTAACCATGCCAAGCATGGTATCTCCTTTTTGTTGTGATATTGATTCATTCAAATATGTTATTGTAGGATATACATTTAGGCATGATATTTCATACTTATCAATGAAGTATTAAGAGGTTCATAGTTGAGGCTTTCTAGATCACAAATAATGACTCTGATCATCCTGATTCAAGTAGATCACTGTATCACAACTAATTGAGCATATCTATGCTATTGCATGCTAATTTAGGATATACATTCAGGCATTCTATTGTGAGATGAGTGAATCTAATTCAAGGTATACATTGCAAGCTAATGTTGGATATACATTCATGCATGCTACTAGAAGATCAATGAATCAAATGAGTAGAGCTATTCTTAAGAGCTACTACTCAAGAATAATCTTCAATGTCATATTACAATTGTTTTACATATCATATTGTTTGACTAAGTTCTTTCTCTTAAATGCAGTCTAACAACCAAAAGATGGCGATACAACAATACAATTTACTATTGAAAAGACATCAATATACCATGGTAATTGTCTCATAGCACTAACCATGTCAAGCATGGTATTTCCTTTCTGTTGTGATATATATTTGTTCAAGTATGAGTCTTATAGAAAATCAAATGTACAATCGTTCCAATTTAGTGAAATTATTATGTCATCTTTAGCAACCATCATGCTATAGTATAGACAAAATTAATGCTTGGAATTACAACCTGTAGTATCCGTAATTTAGATTTCAGCATTCAATTGATATGTATCATCTATAATAGCAATGGTTATTTATAACAAGTCTCATTTGCATCGATCATGCTACATTTGTGAGAGTAGGTAGAGGGCAATCAAACAAGTGCATAGTGGGTTGGTCACTCAAGCTACAATATCTATGAATATTTTATTTCTACTACTACTATAGGTGGGATAAGTTTATCAGTTTGAGCTAAACATGTTCATGCTATATATAGCATGCATTTCTATGGCCAATCCAATCTATATATTTGTGATTCAAAGAAGAACAGAGTATATGGTCTCCTAAGGTAAAGAAGAACAGAGTATATGGTCTCCTAAGGTAGAGAAGAACAAGGCATTAGACCATGTGGCCTCCCAAGTAGAGAAGAAAAAGAGTACCATCTGAGTAGACAAAACTAAGTATTATCTCCATGCAAGCCTACATGTGCTACTATCCCTGAAAATGGTTGGTATGATTATGAGTGTAGGAACACTCACACCCATCTATAGAGAGAGTGCTTTCAACCTCTAAACAGTTAAGCAAGGGTGCTCCCATGAGGGGCAAGTGAGGGGTAAGCTAGCATAGGATTTGACACAAACAATCCTATAGAAAAATCAAATATAAAATCAGTCCAATTTAGTGAAATTATCATGTCATATTTAGCAACCATCATGATTCAACATAGACAAAATTAATGCTCAAGATTGCAACCTTTAGTATGTGCAATTCAAATTTTAGCATTCAATCCATTCGTAGCATCTATAGTAGCAATGGTTGTAAATACAACCTGTAGTCCACATGATTCAAATTTTAGCATTCAAATCACAGTAGCAAATTGTGCTTCCAGTTCAAATGCCTCTACCCCAGATTAGACGCCCTCACATGCTGGAACCACAAGTGTGGGGCAAGTACACTATGCTACCTAATAAGATCACTATCATTAACACCAAACATCAAGAAGATTGAGATCTCCAAATCAATTGCTATAGTAATAGATGATGCCATCTTGACCTTTACTATCTTTTGCTACAAATTTGACCAATTTATAGTTTTGACTTGATCATGTTGATATTGTATGAAGGTTTTACGTGACCAATTTACAAGTTGACCAACATGGATATAAGGCTTATTAGAACCTAACATCTACTAGGATACTCACACCCTTGAGTCTCAAATTGGTAAGTGCATGGGTGTTGGAGGTCTAAACCCTTGAGCATAAAGGACTTATGTTTGTGGCTTTCATATAGTCAAATACTCTTGGCATAAAGGATTGTAACTATAGCAATACTACATTCTAGACTATGCCAAGCAATGATGCAGTTCATTCCACACCCTAAAAGCGAGGTTGTCAACACAATAGGCAATCAACCAAGAAAAAATTAACTTCTCACAACAACCTCAGAACATCGAAAACATGAACTTTGGGTTATACATATTAAAACCATATTATATTATAACTATGACAAATCTTGTAATGTATTGCAAAATAGTACCTGGACTATCAAGGAGTGGTAATGGTCATGTTCGATTAAATCTATATTGTCTAGATTCCCAACTGTGCCTAATCATGGAGGGAAATTATAACTACATCAATGAGATTATAGTAGAACAAAAACATTAGTACTTCTAGGATCAATTAGTTATGATGATTATCATGAGTATAGAGAAGATTATTAAAAGCACCAATTTGCATTTTTTTATTAGACAACCCTTAAAAGCTAGAGATGTTCTTTCTTACCTTGGAGACTGTAGATTGCCAATTGATGATGAAGATGTGGTAGAATATTGTAGAAGTACATAAAACTAGAGACTAATGTTTCTTCTCTTGCTACTTACTGTGGCTCAGTGCATAGAGTATGAACTCTTGTGTCATAAATGAACCAAAAAAAAAAGGACTTGTACAACTAGACTTGTGTTGTAAATGAACAAAAAAAAAAGACTCGCATTCAACAAGAACTCTAAAACATAAAGGAGGGAAACTATATAAATGTTTTTTTCCAATGATATAATGATCATTTCCTATTTCTAAATCATTATTTTTTGGTAGATTTCAAATTTTATTTTTGTAATTATTTATTTATTTATTTTATAATATTTTTCTTTCTCTAGATCTTTATTATATGGTGAGATCATAATTTTATTTTTTTAACTTTCATTTATTTTGTTTATAATTACTTATTGTTATGAAATCCAATTAAGGGTTTACACTCAAGCCCTTCACACATGGTAGACATCTACAAAAATAGATGCCCGCGATAGTGTGTTTTGGTTTGGATAAAGTAGTTTGGCATGGAAATACACATGAGGGATGCAATGTGGATGCAATTCAAAACCTATGTCCATCCTTAAGGTCTGGATTTAAGCAATTTGGCTTCTAGATTATATGTGATGTCATTATAACTTGTCGCATAGCGGTTTGATGATGACTATGGAATAGGGATATGGAAGGTTAATAGATGACGTAAAAGTGGAGTTGACTTTTTATTTTGGCATATGAATCTACTTATTTTTATTCTATAAAACTATTATTAGAGTACATCAATATGTGTGCATGTGAGAGCTATCCACATATTGGTGCGCAAATCGGATGTTGGACGCATGCGTAGTGAGCGCTAGAAGGTCCCCAAGAATAAAGAACTCTACATTAACTTCATAAAGCAAGAAGAGGGTTTACATGACATGAGGCAAAAAGACAAATTGGGTACAATATCCCCCATGGGCCATGCCCTTGTGTGAGCGCTCCACAATGCATGTACTTATAAATTTATTAATCTCGAAGCTCAAAAATAGCCCAATTTACAATTAGCATGCTTTGGCTTTTGTGTTTGCTTTTATCCAAATAAATAATAAAGCGGTTAGACGCCCCAAAAGTTGGGTTGTGCCCAAATACAATATCCAATAATGAAGTATTTAAATCGAGTGCCTATGTGCATACAAAATAATAAATGTTTGTCAAGTGCTTTAATAAATAAGCGCTCCTAAATAAATATTAGTGCCATGCCTTTAATGATAAGACGCGCGCCCATCAAAAATGATAATTTCTTCTAGGTAATTTGAATACACGCTATCGTGCAATGCTTCCCAGCGTCACCGCTACCTTCTGTACACATCAACTAAAGCATTTACAATTGTTAGAAAATAATAAAATTAAACCGACAAAAGTGAATACCTAGTAGTCTTCAACTACAAAATAAATAGATTGGAACTCTGTCCTAACCTTAATTTAATACGAGTGCACTCTAAACTCATTAACATCCACTAATTTAAATATGTATTTTACGGAATCACCCACATGCACATTAAATTAATCTGATGCCCGAAAAGGATAGGCGTCCCCGTCACAGAATCCACCGTGGAATAAAAACCTCACGGAATCCACTATGGTCTCATGGAATCCACCGTGGAATATGCCTCCTAGTATCATACCCCCGGGGTGGGATAGCAATTGTCCTCAATTGCTATTAGCTCAATGTGGAGTGAGCAATGAGGGGTAAGCACTTAGGTCGCAAGCGTGCATCCATTGGGCCTCTTCAACAGGATGATTTTTAAATTTAACCAAATATCTAGAATATCTATGGCCAGTTCTAGTGGTCATAAAGTCTGTATCTAGAATAGTTTCAGGTTCCAGTATTTCAGTTTCTTCTTCTAATAAAGGAGGGTTTTCATTGACAGTGTGTACAAACATTTGGCCTCTAAAAGGTCATAACAAACTGATGCCAAAAGTATTGTAGATTTTCCAATGTTGGGGTAGTTCTAATATAAATGCATTGTCATTGATTTTGTGGATGATATTGAAAGGTCCATAAAATCTAAGTGCTAATTTAACAATAGGATGTTTCTCAACACTTTGCAATCTTCTCGTTTCAATACGTAACCAAACATAATCATCAACTTTGCACTCATGGCTTTTCTTTTCTTATTAGCTTGTTTAGTGTATGATTGTTGGGCTTTCGCAATCATATCTTTCACTTCAACAAAAATAGTAGCATGCGTATTGGCAATATCATCAACAGCTTTAACTTTGTTTGACAATGACGTAATAGGTGTAGGCAATCTATGTCCATAAATAATTTTAAAATGTGTTTTTTGTGTAGATGTATGTGGTGTATTATTGTAGGCAAATTGAAGTAGATGCAAGTGTGTATCCCATGTTTGTGGTTTTGAAATTGTGTATGCACGCAAAAGATCTAAAATTGTACTGTTAGTAGCTTCTATTTGCCCATTGGTTTCAAGATGAAATGCAGATGAGAAATCAATCTTAGTACCTAAATTAGCAAACAAAGTAGTCCAAAAATTATTACAGAATCTAGAATCACGATCTGAAATAATAACTTTTGGCAAACCATGGTCAGTGAAAACAGTCTTCAAAAACAATTGTGCAGCTTGAGATGCAGTTAAATTTTTCTTGCATGGAAGAAAATATGCATGTTTGCTAAATCGATCTACAATAGTCCAAATCATATCATGATTAGCTTGTGTGTTAGGCAAACCAGTTATAAAATCCATTGAAATATGTTCCCATGGAATTGGTAAAGGCATTAACAAACCATATTTCTTACCATGGTGTCACTTGACTCGTTGACAAATTAAACATTCAGAAACAAAGTTAGAAACATCATATTCCATTTGTGGCCAATAAAAATCTTCAATCAATGTACATAAGGTAGAAATAATACCTTTATGACCTTGAAATGGGGGGACAATGAATTTTGTGCAACACAAATGTTCTAAATGGAATAGTGACACATAATCTTTTCTCATAAAGCATAAATCCATTAGAATAAGACAAAGAATCAATTGGAATCCAGTTATTAGCAACTAATTTATTCCAATCAGCTTGAAAACTGGGGTCTTGGTCATCATAGGTATCTTTCACATAGGGATAAGGGAATCAAAAGATATAACTGAAATATTATTGATACTTGGTCTTCTACTCAATGCATCGGCAACAACATTCTCTCTTCTGGGTTGATATTGGATAAGTGGATGGAAACTTTGAATAAAAGCAGCCCCCATTTGATATGACGGTCAGAAATTTGTGGCTAACTAAGAAGATGTATGATACTTTGTTGGTTAGTTTTGATCATGAATTCATATCCCATTAGATAGTGTTTCCATTGACGTAAGTCCTGTACTACAACTAACAATTTATTATTATATATAGAATACTTCAATTCAGAGGGTTTAAGTTTACAACTAGAATAGGCTATGGGATGTGAATCTTGCATAAAGACAGCTCGTATTCCTAATCTTCTAGCATCAGTGAGACTACTAGAAAGAATGGTTGATTAAAATC
Source organism: Lygodium microphyllum (assembly GCF_053477565.2). Classification (NCBI taxonomy): domain Eukaryota; kingdom Viridiplantae; phylum Streptophyta; class Polypodiopsida; order Schizaeales; family Lygodiaceae; genus Lygodium; species Lygodium microphyllum. The sequence goes on from NC_141141.1 coordinate 26,103,119, forward strand.
AAGTAACTGCAATTTAGATACATGTGTTAAAGCATGTTTCAATAAATCAAAAGAATTTTGATGATTATTGGACCAATGATATACAACACCTTTCTTCAATAACTTTGTTAAAGGCAATGCAAGTAATTAAAAATTTCTCACGAATTTTTTGTAAAAGCTAGCAAGACCTAAGAAAGAATGTAACTCATGCACATATTTAGGGATTGGCCAATTCAAAATTGCTTCTATCTTTTTAGGATCAACTTGAATACCATCAGAAGAAACAATATGTCCAAAGTATTCAATTTGAGTTTGGAAAATTTCACTCTTTTCAAGGTTATCATATAATTGATTCTCTTTCAACAATTTGAAAACCAAATATAAATGTTTATCATGCTCGTTCCCATTTTTACTGAAAACCAATATATCATCAAAGAAAACAATTATACAATGTTGATACTACAAAAATATATGATTCATCATACAACTAAATGTAGCTAGTGCATTAGTCAAACCAAAAGGCATAACAAGGAATTCATAGTGACCAAATTGCGTTCTAAATGTAGTTTTGGAAATGTCAGGTGTATCCAATCGTACTTGATGATATCCAGATTTGAGATCTATCTTGCTAAATATAGTGGCTCCTTATAGTTTATCCACGAGATCGTCTACCCTAGGGATCGTATACAAACCAACTTGGCTTTGTACATCTCTATACTGCCATCTGACTTGCATCTAATCCTGTAGACCCATTTGCAACCAATGGTCTTCTTTCCTTCTGGCAGTGGCACAAGATCCCATGTTCTATTTTCAGCCAAGGCAGATATTTCCTCATCCATAGCTGTGCGCCAATTTTTATCCATCACTGCTTCAGCATATGTAGTAGGTTATTTGACCTCCGTCACTTTTGTTATGTAAGCATAATGCTTTGCAACTAATCACTGTAAGACTGAGTCATAGCCTGAAGTCATCCTACCAGGTGTCATCACACCAGATGTATCATCAGGAGCTTGTTCTTTCCCTTTGCTGTTCACCACATCATATCTCCCCCTCACTGACATAGTGGTGTCAATGGATAGTGAGCCAAAGCTCCGCATCCTCCCTATCCATGGAGATACCATCGTACCACTAGGGCCTATCAATGCAATACTTTGCTACAAATCAACTGTAGAAACATGCATAGAAGGCATATTCGATGGCACTGCAGCCAGTGATGTATACCAAGAGGCCATCTCATCATCAAAGATAACATCTATGTTGACTAGTATCTCCCGAGTAGAGGGATCATAGCATTTATATGCCTTCTTCTCCTGTGAATAACTAATAAAGATACATTTATGTGCTTTCAGATCCAGCTTCTTCCTCTTCTCATCAAGGATGTGCACATAAAAAAGACAACCAAATACTTTCATGTGACTAATATCAAGCTTGTAGCCATACAGTTTCTCAAATGGTGTCATATCATGAGTACTTGCAGTGGGAGTCATGTTCAAGATATACATGGCTATCATGACAACCTTAGCCCAATAATAGAGCAACATCTTCTTATCATTCATCATTGCACATGCAGCTTCCATTAAGACCATGTTCTTCCATTCAGCTACCCCATTCTGTTGTGGAGTGTAGCTACATGTAAGCTACCTACGTATACCATTTTCAACCAAAAAACTTTCAAACTCATTTGACATATACTCCCCACCACTTTCAGATCTCAAAAAATAGATATAGCAAACAAATAACTTTTCAACATGTTGCTTAAATTGCTAAAAAATAGCAAACACCTCATCCTTTGTTTTAGTATATAAACCCAAGTAAAGTGACTGAAGTCATCAATGAATGTCACATAATACCTAGAGCCTCACATAGATGCATTATGGGCTAGCCCCCACACATCAAAGTGAACCAGCTGCAACAGTCATGTACTATTTCTTACCTGCTTGACAAATGGCAACCTTGACTATTTACCAAACTGACAAGCATTGCAGACATGTCCAATATCCGTGTAAGCAAACTTGGGTAGACCTGTAACAAGCTATTTTTTCTACATCATTTGCAACCGCTAAAGATTAACATGCCCCACTCTTTTATGCCATATTTCTAAATCTCTAACTATGCCAGAGCCATGGGAAAACATGGCTTATTTCAATGGTGGCAAAGTGGCATCAAGAGTAAACATCCTGTCATTCCTATGACCACAAGCAATCAATTTGCAGCCATTACCAAACTCCTCAATGAAGCAACCATGCTTATTAAACCTAACCTGCAAATTCTGTTCATCCCCATGAAACATAGATTTGCCTTTGTTTGGCCTTGACTTCAACAAGCACACACAAGTGCTGTATCTTTTGCCATTAGCTCCTCTTCAGAAGGCCTCAAGATGCAATCAAGCATTATCACATTTCACATTGGTAAGCAAGAGAGAAAACAAGTGCCATCTCTGCATTCAAACCATGCTATGAATCAAGAAACAGGCGCACTATATGCAGTCCACATTGATGTCTCGCTACTACAGACTGGTCACACTGCAATCCACACTAATCCTAGCTGCCCAATTTGTTTTCCATGTTGATCTCAATGCTCACTTCACGTTGATCTGGCTGCTCACATTGTTGTCCATGCTGACACAGATCAAGAAACAGGCGCACTATATGCAGTCCACATTGATGTCTCGCTACTACAGACTGGTCACACTGCAGTCCACACTAATCCTAGCTGCCCAATTTGTTGTCCATGTTGATCTCAATGCTCACTTCACGTTGATCTGGCTGTTCACATTGTTGTCCATGCTGACACAGATCTAAAGTACCGGTAGCACACATGTTTGCTCTGGTTGATTCCTATGACTAGTCAACACTCAACTAGTTGGTCTTCCTTATTTGTGATTGCCATTGACTGCAATCCCTTAGCTCTAGTCATGCCTCTTCTCATCCAAAACCTTGCTCTGCTACCATGTTAAGAGACAAAGAGAAGGGTTGGAGATAACAGAGAAGAGTCGTATGCTCTCATCTTATTTTCTTATATTATTCCATAACTCATATATCTGAAGTGCATACAACACTCTAAGGTCTACAAACCATATTCACTTAGCCTAAAGTCACCAACTTATTTAATGTCCCACACTTGATGATACAGTTGGACACAACTAAGACACTGTCAATCACATACGAGAGCTTGAAATATCAACAGTACTCAACAATATACTCTAGGTTTATCCTAGAAGTTTGTTTAGATTCTAGTTTTCAAGTGGCTTGGGCTCCTACCTTGTCCTAGTTTCACTCTAATTCCATGGTGATATCTAAGGTGATACATCATGCAATGTAAGGTAGATGCTCTAAAGTTTCATATGAAGCACTCCCTTAGAGCAAATAAGTTATCCATCACATTAAACAAATAGGTGTCACATTAGATTGGAATACCTCAGTCATCACCACCAAGATGAAAATGTTTATTTTGTGGTAGCACTTTCCACTGAACTAGTTCTTAAGAAATAAGTGTTATCGTTGGTTTGTCACAAGTGTAGCTAATTCATGAACATTTGGCTTGTTTACTTAGGAAATTCCCATTTCTAAAATCCATTTGGACAAATCCTAAGTTTTGCATCGAATCTAATGTTTCCTATTTATAATGTTTATTGCAATGGCTACCACAATGAGTGATGCTCTTGTTAATGAACAATTAGCTAACTAATATGTAAATGGAAACTCATGAAGGTGTTGCCTAACAATGCCTTTTAGTTCTAGTGCAATACAATATTTCCTTGTTATCTATCTCACATTTGAGTTTTACATGCACTAACCACTTTCTTAGTATGCTTGAGGAATTTAATGACCAAGAAAAGAAAACTCTTAAACTGTGAGTAATGTGGATACCAAACTAAGAAGCAATTTGATTTGCATGAGCACATAGTTTTTTCATTCCACTAAAGTAGCAAGTTGCTTCTATGGTGTTTGAATGAGTTACTTTTTGCTATTGATGCCTTTTCTACACTGGCTTATTTGATGAAATGTAACAATTGGAGTATAAAAATAATGGCATTAGCACCACAATAGTCTTGAATAGGTGAGTTCTCATGTATGAGTGATTTGGTCAAAGGAGACCCCATAGCTCCAACCTTAAGAGCCCAATAGGGTGACTTCTCATGTATAGGCAATTTGATCAAAGGAATCCCCATAGGTACAACCTTGAGAACCCAACAATATCATTCACATCAAAAATTGACTTGGAATGGTAGTACATCTAATAAAGTAGCTCAATAGATAAAAAACATTGTATCGTAAAGAAAATATGAAAATATAATCAAGATTCAATATATGAAACCATCATGAAATCTAGCATCGCTTACAATAGGGTGATATGGCACACTTGATCAATGGCCTATTGGAGTGTCTCAATAACTTCAAGCTAGAGCTTCAAATATTCCTCAAATCAAGTTGTATGCTAAATAGGAAGTTGAGCTAAAAGTGAGGAGAATACTTGTCTATTGCTTGTCAATAGGAAATTAGGAAGAGATGAAAAGACTTGTCTATTGCTCATCGGTGGGAAATTAGGAATAGAAGTTTCTTGAAACTTGGATAAGTTGGGAAAATAGAGATTCTTTTGCTAATAGTCAATTGTATTATGTTAATGGATGTGAACTTTTTGCACTTGTGCAAACATCACGATCTTTGAGTTGCATCAGATTAGATTCTCATTGTTTATTTTGTTTTAATGTGAAAATAAAATATTTATATTATCAAGAAAAATGCATTTGAGTGCTATTGTTCATCTACATGTAAACTTGTTTATCTTACTTATGTTGTGTATGTGGAAATGAAAAATAATCTTAGTGTGTGTGAAGTGTATCTCAAAGGACATATACATTTTGAATGTATACATACATGTTGTTATGAGTATGCATTCACCATTGTCTTATTTGAGATTTTGTCATATGGTTGGTGGCTAAGCCCATTGATTGTGATGTGGTACTTAACCTATTATATAAGCATGACTATGTTAGATGTGATATAGGAATTCGATTGGATTCACTATGGACATTTGTTTTACTAGTTATAGCTTAATTTTCACATAGTAGAGATGGCTACATTAGATGTTATTTAGAAATTTGTCTTGTTTTACTATGTAGACACTTATTTTACTAGACATAGAGTCATTTTATTTAGTAAAGTTGAAAACCTAGTTGCAATTTTACTAGGTATAGATTCATTTTTTCTAGTAAAATTAAAAAGCTAGCTACAATTTGAAAATCCCTAGTTGCTAACTAGGAAAATTTGTGCATTTACTAAGTGCTAGTCATTTGACTATCTAGACAAATGCCTAAAGATTGTGATCAAAAGGGATACTTCTACAAGCATCGTCATTGTCTTTCTTTGGAACCATACCTTTCGTCTCCGTAACATAGGTACTTGAGTCCTTTCAATTTTTACACTTTCTTGTGAAAAAATTTATGAAATCTTTTCTAGAGAAAAGCAAGCGCCTTCAAATGTGGATTGCACATAAACTAAATAAAGAGGACAAAGCAAACAAACCACATGAGAAAGAAGATTGTCAAGAAGAGGGCATCATCGCAAGTCCTACCTATGTTGCCGATGTACAATGTACAGTAATATTGCCAATGTACAATGTGTTGTGATTAGATTAGTTAATTCATTACTATGTATAGTAATGTTATCCATGTACGATGTATTGCAATTACATTAGTTAATCCATTACGATGTATAGTAATGATGCCAATATACAATGTTATACAATTGCGATTATGATGATTGATGATTGCGATTGAAGTTTTTTATCACAATCAATTACATTGACTGTGATGATTATGAGTTAGTAGAGTTATAGATTGACATATGTCTTAGTTACGACATATGTCTTAGTTAAATTGCAATTGCGATTGCAATATCCTTAGTATGAGTTGCAATTGGAATTTGTGATTGAGATTGTGAATAATCGCTAGTGTGATGTAGTAATCGTTAGTACTAATAATAATTAGTAATAATTATTAAGTTAGTTTGTTAGCAATTAGTATTAATTATTGAGTTATCAAGTTAGACTGTGAAGTACTAATTATTAAGTTAGTTCATTAAAATCATCCTATGAATCTCTCCCATTATTACCCTGTCCCCCTCTTGTTTACATGGTTCCTTATTTCTCTTTATTCCCCCCTTTTCTTTTCTCTTCTCTCTTATTCATCCCCCTTCCCACTCATTCACCTTCTTCCTCCCGTATCACTATCACATAGCCTTCCTCCATGGATATCGTTCTACTCTCCATCACTATTACTATGCTTGATGCCTTCGTTACCTAGCACTATCCCTATGCTTGAGCACTATCCCTCCACACCATCAATATCCCCAAACCCATATTATCTTACGCAAAGCTATTGCAGCAAAGATGGTGTTGTCATACAAATGTCCATGAAGTCTAACGTCTAGATAGCCTCAAAATGTTGTATTCGTGATGAGGGCTAGTCTCCCTAGGCTTGTTGGAGCTTCCATTAGCAATATGTTGCTAATACTCTTCCTATTTCAAACTTCAAGCTGCTCTGCAAGCTACCTTATCTACTAATGGCAATGCTAGTCCTACTTACTTGTTATACAAGCTCCTAAGAAAGGCTATGACACTCTCTCTTCTAATCCAAGACCTACTAACAGTGATGGTGGTCCTATCTACTTGCTATGCAAGCTCCTAAGAAAGGCTACGAAACTGTCTTTCAATCCACGACAACTATAGCCCATGATGAACTAAGGCAACCTATGCACCTCAAACATATTCTTGATCAGCTTGGCTCATCTTGGACAAATCTCTCAGTATATTAGGCCCATCCATGCATTATCAACTATCGATAAATAAAGGAGAATTTGAAGAAACCCCCCTCTTAAAAAGCCATAATTCATTTTCTCAATCTTCCAATCCATGGATGCTCCACAATGGTTGTACTGATCAGCATTTCATACAATATTAAGCCCATGATGTATAACTAAGATCATGTTATAAACACCTACTTTCTGCCAAATATAGTCCATGCACCTCAATCATGTGCATGATTGCATTGAATCATACATCTTGGCTGAATATTATTGCATTATAGTTGGCACGTGCATCATCAAATGTTGATTAATCAAAATAAATCTAAGGTATTTGCCTCTTAAAAACAATATCATGTATTTTTCGATGTAGATGACATACAAGTAGCCAAGTTATTATCTGAATCTGCTACTTATTTAGTTCATTCTTGTTCATATAATCGTTCATTTTTACTAGATCTACATTCTCATGAGCTCAATATACTTATGAACTTAATTAAGATGACCTAATAATATAGGATGACATGAAATCAACTAGGGATTACTGTTGATAGTTGCAATACCAGTTTTTATTTAATTTTCACTACCATGGAACCTACTTGGTTTTGTAGATACCAAATTTTCCCTTTTTACCCTATTGCAGTGTATTTTACTAGAATTGCATGATATGTGTAATCCTCAATGGTGTAATACATATTGCTCCTTTCTGTCCAAGTCATACTTGGAATTAATCTAGTTTGCTCATTTGCTTCTTTCTAATCATTGCAGGCTTCATTTTTCCAAAGGCAACTACAATCATCATAGATACAACCTTTCAAGGTTACTGCACAATTTTTTAAAATTATAAAACAACAAAGAGACTTGTACCAACTCTTCGACAGCCTGCTGGTATAGCATGTTTATGTGTCCTTTTTTGTTACTACTTTGCTTTTACAAAGTTATAACTTAAGTATAAAACAAAATATGTTTTTTTAAAAGTAAAATATAAAAACCACCACATCTCAAACTTTGATCAAGCAAATTTCTCGTTTTCCACCATTTGTTTTGCAAGGTGCTCTTCATCAACACGTGTCAAGCTCTACAACAACTTTCCAACTAAATCTAATTAGCTCCAAAAACGTGTAATTATTGTTTATGTAATGCATAGTTTAAAAGAAATTATGTTTTATTTTTTATAGTAGCCATCATTAGCTTCACATCTAACTAGGCAAAGATAACCTATGAAAAGATGTTAAGAATTAGAACTCAAATAAGAATGTATTTTTTGGGTCTTTTTTGCTTGCTTTCCTCATAAACCCATAATGTTCATGTAGGGTGATATTTTTCTTATCACATAAATAGAAATATTCATAAAGCTCATTTGGCAACTATACGAGCATGAGAGATTTGAAGGTAGTTGTATCGAGCTATGCACTCAATCATCCAACATGGCATGAGGGAAGAGAGAACCAACCATGCAAGAAAAAGCAAAAGCCCTCCATCACCCACCATAATATTTTAACACGTAATCACATGGCTTCCTAGAGACATGTTTGTCGATGTGACAAAGATGGTAGAAATTAGATTTCTTTAGCACATGCTTGTCATTCACAAAGACAAACAATACAACATCCATGAATTTCACAGGTAACTCAACTATGCCTTGGATGATCATACTATAGCTTGAGTGGTGATCAAACGAGGTGGCACCATTTTCATTGGAAGAAAGACTCATGTTTGTATGTTTACAATCAATTGCTCCACAATAATGAGGCAGTTCACAAAAGGATTGGAAGTTGTCTTTCACCTCTGCAAGCTCATTTGCAATGGAGAACCATTCTGCATAATCGCATAGACAAACTCTTGTAAAATTTCAATTACAATGGAGCATGCAAACTCTTGTAAAATTTCAAATGGAGCAGCACCATCCAAATGTGTTTGTCACATGCATATGGCTATTCCTTGAAGCTAGTAGCATGACCACAATGGTAGCTTTCTTCTCCACACTGAAAATACAGCCAGGCATTGTACATAAAGGTGTTTGTCACATGCATATGGCTATTCCTTGAAGCTAGTATCATGACCACAATGGTAGCTTTCTTCTCCACACTGAAAATACAGCCAGGCATTGTACATAAAGGTGTTACATGGAGGTGTGGGAATGCCTCTCCTTGCTACAAATCTGTACAACACAGGAGGTAACGAAAGGAGTGTAGGGGATATGGCAGCCTAAACGACGCCCACCTGACACTCATCGTCTCCCGAGCATACAAGACGAGGTGCTTGCATGGTTCTATGTGGCCAACATGGAACCTTGCCTCCAAAGTGGCTTTGCAAACCGTGGTACGCGCCCCGAAGGAAAGCTAAGAATTGCCTGTGAATGAAATGGCTCAACAAGCCGTCGTCTTCTTCTGTCGATTGCGACACCGATGAACTTGTTGGAGCGGCCAGCACTGTTTCCTCTGTAGAGTGACAAGTCTGACAATGGTGTATAGGCATCAGCCATCGGGGCATGCTCACATGGGCATTACTGCTGCAGAAAGATGCGGTTGGTGTGGCCGATGCAGCAACGGACCGCTCGTGTTTTGCAATGACCAGCAATTGTACAGCAGCACATGTTAATGATGAAGGGAAAGATGAGTTAAAGATAATCGAATAGTAAGAAGGATCGATATGGCACCGTCTGGTTTGCTGCAGATTGCAAACCATTGTTAATATCGTTGGTTCCCAGGTGGTTTGGGATGCGCGGTCGGCCTTTGGGAATCGTGTAGAGGAAATGTTGTTTCTGTGGCTATCAGATATCATCTTCTCTCTCCACAGGCAAGAAAGAATTTAAGGCAGGCCATCCAATCCTACAGCTTGGGTTGATGCAGGACATTACAATATTGATACTCTTGCGGACTGGAAGGTGTCGCTGTTTTCTTCTTCATCATTTTGATTTCTTACATTTGCAGCAGAGCTCCACCATTCATATGGTGCAGTGTCTTGTTGCGAGAAAGCTCCTTTGAACGTCAAACAAGGCACATTTGCTCAATGGTACCTCTGCGTCAGACAGAGAAGCTGCAGATGTTGAACGAAGCCATGTCTGAGATTTTATATGCATGAAGTGGGAAATCCAAGGTTTGGGATGAGAGATTATGTGGAAAATAGAGCTGAGTAGATCAGTGTTTCCCTTCGCATCAACTATTGCTTGCTTTCAGAGCGATCCAGGTTTTGAAGGAACGACCCTAAACTTTGTAGAGGGAATGCCTTTGAACATTGTTTGCAAATGGTTGCCTGTCTGCAGCAGGTTTTGATGCAGGTTTTTTATCCCTTGCTGTTTCAGACACACACACAGGGATTGCTGGTTCCCAGGCCTGTTTCAGACACACACACACAGGGACTGCATGCTTAGAGAGAGAGACAGACTTTTTTTGGGAGTGCAGAATCATATAGTCCACTTGAAAGAACTTCTTCATTGGCAGCTCGATTTGATTGAGTTAGCAGATATTCTCGCTAGACAGGATTTGCTCTCTCGGCACACTACAATTTCTTCTCCCCACCTCTAGTCACTCTATTTCCTTTATACTTTGATTGTGATGTCTCAGATTTTATGCACGATGGCCTAGAGCCATCTAGCATTTTGTAATCATGTAATCTTGTACTTTTTTCATAATTAATATAATTACCTATTACCAAAAAAAAAAAAGTGAAACCTTTTATAACAGTTTGGAAAGGGGAGGTCTGTTTTTTTAAATCCAAAAATCCTCTAGTTGAAAAATGGTACTTCTAGCTATTGACATGGATTTTGGGTGTTGACCTACCCCCACTACCCTTGGTACAACATGAATTTTAGTGGGGTGAGGCCAATTTTCTGTTAGCACCAAGGTAGCACTACCAACCCTAGCTCAACCCAGCTCTCACACTGCCCTTTGCCCTCAAGCACTAGCATGACACTGGAGAAGGTGAGCTGGCTTGCTCCAATCAATAAAAGGCCACCACCAAAGAAGATGTGTGTCCTTGTTCATTACCCATTCTTTAGCAATAGGTCAAGTACTCATACAAGGCACTTTAGAGAAGGATGCTAACATTGCTAACTTTGCAGACCCAACTCCAATGGCTAGAGACTAGCTACTCCCTTTAAGCCACCCTCTACAACATCCACACTACAAAAATGTACACCCTCCATGCCCCACAGCAAGTCCTTCAAAACAACATGCAATTGATGCTTCAAAGGGCTCTATTGAATCTCTGAACATCTTTGTGATGAGCTCAACTGAACTGCATCAACAAAAACACCACCCTCCACATCAACTAAACCACATCCCTCTAGCTATCTTAGTCAAGTTCTAGTTTTCCTTGTCTATGCCACATCATTGCTACTTTTCACAAGGAGTGCCAACGGACTTGTAGGCTACCAACCATAGGGAGACTATGTTAGGGGAAATCATGGAAGATCCATCAAGGGACATGATGAATGGGGCAGATTACAAAAGAGCAAGAGCCGTATATTGCCTACCAATGAGTCGGTCACACATGGCCCATGTAGACTAACACTATCATACAAGTGGGAACCACCCATCTCGTGGAAAATAGCCACTAAACATATAAGACATTGACCCTACATTATACATAGCTTGAGGTGCCATTCTTAATGCAACTATCATCTTATTGCTATCTTGTCCTCTCCATCTCTTGTATGTGTAGGTATGGAGAGTGTGAGAGAGGCTAAGAGTGAATGGGAGACTATTGAGCTAGTGAGTGCGTGCGAGAGATATTCTCCTTCATGTCCTTCTCTTGTCTTCTACTCTCCTTGTACAATGCATAGCGCATCACAACATGATCAAGGAGCAAGGTAGCATTGTGTATGGACCTTACCATCGCATCAAGGTCTAGGAGGCAAGTCTACACATTGATGCATGCTTGTATAGCTTTGCCTCATTCCCATTCTCATTGGATCCACAAATGACATAGCTCAAAGTGAAGTGTGAGGGAGCACCTCCCCTATTAACTATAATCCTAATGATAATGGCACATGTGAAAGGCAAGTGGATGAACTCCTATTCAAATAAGGAAGCCTCATTAACTAACTTATAATCACCCCTTTGTAGCTCCTAATTGTAATAAACTACTATATGAAATCACTAGGTTAAACACCTAGTAACCACACTAACTAGATAATGCAAACCCCCTATCTTGTACTAGTTTTTTTTTAATCTTGATGTGTAAGCTTTAGTGTTCTTTCTCCATTCTTGTGTCCTTCTTGTGAGTGTGTGGGCTTGCATTGAGAGAGGGGGTGGGAGAGCGAGGGAGTGCTACTCCAATCTATCTTATCTCATACTCATTCTCCTCTACCCAACCATCTCATCATTTGGACTCACATGGGAGAACATTGAGCAAGGGTTGGTTGGACCTCAAATATTTGCATGGAGAACCATGGAGACTGGCTTCAATGAGGTCATTAAGGTAAGCTTCTTGTATTGGACATAGACTGCAATGTGTGTGTGTGTGTGTGTGTGTGTGTGTGTGTGTGTGTGTGTGTGTGTGTGTGTTGTAGCTCTTACCTCTTTCTTGTTTCCATCAAGTGATTACCTAGACTATAATGTTGATGTGCTTGTAGTGATGTTGCTAGCTCTATCTCTTTCTTGCTCCCATCAAGTGATTGCCTATGACTAGAGCCCATTGTACCATGTACAAACATAGCTAGTAGTGAAGGATGAGGGACCACCTCCATTTCAAGCTACAAATGGACACCTTGTCATTTGCCGTGTGTTGCTCATCATTGCGATCTATAAGTGTTGAATGTACTTCAACCCTCTATCTTCCTATTATAAGTGGCATCCATCTGTACATCTAAAATCAACAAAGGAATGTGCAATCAAGGTAAAGCAACCTTGGATAACTAGCAACAGAAAGCAAAAAGTGTGTGAGGTAGGGTCAAGTTGGAGGAACATCTCACATGTATCCCATGTGGTCAAGCTGAAGGGTAGCCTACAAATAGTTATACAAACTCACAAATGACCAAAAAAAAGTCAAAACCATTTTATGAAAAGCTCCATCTAACATCATCCAAAACATTGACATATCTATGAGTGAGATTAACTAATAACAAAGAGATCATGTTTAAACACCAAAACATGAACATAATGTGAGCCCACCCACCATCCTTAGTGCCAATCAACTTGAGGACATATGAAATTTGAAGGAAAAATCGCATGTACAATTTAGCATGCCAATGGCTTTCACTCACTAACGGAATGTCAAAAAGGGTCTGAGATTTTTGTCTAATTGCCACCTACAAGCCAAACTCTAGAGGTGAGATTTATGTCAAAGCGCCACCTACAAACCACACTCCAAAGATGCCAAGAGCTCCACAATGCCAAAAAGCTCATACTAGGGTTACCTAAGATATTATAGTCTCTTAACTACTTTACCATACACCAATTTGAAATACTTATTATATTCATAGCCTATCCTTGCATTTGCCACAACACTAATTACATTGACCTATACATGGCTAGGCATGATAAGATGGTCATAGAGTACATGGTTTAAATCCCCAAAATCTAAACATGCTTCTTCCCCCCTATCATTCTATAATAAGTGGCATCCATGTTTACATGTAAGGTCAACAAAGCAATGTGCAATCAATGTAACCCCACAATGCATAATTGGCAACACATCAAAAAGTTTGTGTGAAAGGGTCCACTTGGAGGAATGTCTAGCACGTATGCCATGTATTCAAGCTCAATGAAAAACTACAAACCTTGCAATCAACCAAAAAGCACAAGCAATTTGATGCAAAGCTCCATCTAATGACATCCAAAACATTATCACATCAATGAGATAGATTAACCAATAACCAAGAGATTAAGTTTAAACACAAAAACACGAGCATAATGTGAGCTCACCTACAATTCTCCATGCCAATCAACTTAGACATATAAATGGTAAAGAAAGTTAGCAATGTGTGTGCTTTAAATATAAACATAAACATTGTATTTTAAGCATAGTAGGAAAATATCTAGACAAGCAACATGCATTGACTCAAGTACTATCAAGGACAATTAGATACTTATGCTATGTCCAAGCACCACCTACAAACCACTCCGAGGATGCCAAGAATTCCACGATACCAGTAAGCTCAAACCAAGGTTATCTAAGCTATATCAATCTCTAACCACTTGACTATCACCCTCCTCCAAAGCACATAGCCATCAATGTGAATGTCAAACTAATGTCGTCTCTAAGTGGAGAAAGGTTGCCTAAATAATGATCTCCTAGGCCAATGTTGGTGTAAACTAAGAGAGAACATGCACAAAAGGCTTTGAAGTAGAGCATATCGAGTAATTAAGCTATTGTGCATCCTCAACATGAGGACAAATCTACACATGCATGCAATGGCATCTACAGCCTATAAGCACCCATGCATGTTGCTAGCCACATTCACAACAATACCCATGTACATAGGAATATTGGCATGCCTTTGAGTTTCCACCTCACCATTTGACTTGTATGAAGTACTACATAGATTGCACTAGATATTAATATGCTATGTACATCCCACCCCACCCCACTTGCTGCACCTCCTTTGTGCAATTGATTAGACTAGAGCCTACATCTTGCTCCCTACACTTCTGCACTACATTAAGTTCCAACAATGCCACCTAGCTATAAAATAATTTGCCTTGGAGACTTACTAAGTTCAAACAACAAGAAATCGCCTCTTGCTCCATTCGATGAACGATGGTATAGTGCACTCATCTAAGTAGCTTCATTGATGGAGACAAATACCTTAGTAATTACAAGGAAGACCCTCCATTGCCTACTTCAACATACACCATTGCCACTACTGCTATGGTCATCATCATTGTTCATTTTACTACGACCACAATAGATAAGTAGTTTCATGACATTAAAAGGAAAAAGATCCACCCTAGGATTCAAAAATGGTATTTAATGCCATGAATGAGAATCACAACTTACAAAAATCAAGCAATTGAGAAGAATCCAAAGAAAGTGAAATGCATATGAGTAGGATTCACATCAATAAATATGTCAAAACTTCTTCATAGAACGAGTCCATAGCAAGCACATCATTCCAACCCCATCTGAGAAGTGTTATGCTAACACACCTAAGACCACTCAAGAACACAGAAGGTTGAACATGTGGATAATGCAACAAAATTTCTATTCAACTGGAAGGGATAGCCATAAAATGCTCAATTTCTGTTCATGTTTCTAAAACAACAAACAACACTCCTAGAATCTAATAGGACACCTTAAGCATAATAACAAATAAACACTCAGACAATGTTAAGTTGAACTCTGCCATCACAAGAGGCATCACAATTGTTGCCTGATCTTAACTTCTCATGGTTCAAGAAAGAAGGAACATATCTAACAAGACAATTCCAAATTAACATTTCACACAAGAGGACTAGTACAATTGTATCTTTTCTTTCTTCTTGTATTTCTCAAATCAAAGTACCAGAAAATCAAGAAAAAAGAAACGCATCTTGTGATTCTCCCCTCAAAAGTAAAAATTCAAGTGCTGCGAAACATGTACAGGAGCCTCATTTAAATTCAGCTATTTCATACAAGATTAGGCAGGCCCACATCTAAAGTGTGCCTTCTAGTATATGAGCATACAGAGAGTTTCATTCAGGCAGACCACTCAAAATGAAATTGCAACTTTCCAACTATGGCACAACTCACGTTGACAGCAGAAGAAAACAAACCCAATCTTTACAGTTTATCTCAGCCATGACTCGCTCAAGACTTCAAACAATAGGCTTAACCACCACCCCCCAGAACTGAAATGTGCTTCACAATAACAAGCAGATAAGCCCTTCCTCACACAGACAAGACTACATTGAAAGAACCAAAACCCGCTTTAGAGTCATGGAAGGCAAAGTGCCTTACATAAATGTGGATTTGAGTGCTGAAGCCTTTCTCAGTTTGAAACTAACAGAAGGACAAAAGATACCATAGACCGTTCAAAAACACATCAACAAATGGTTCGCAACGTTGAAAATGAATACATCAGCTTTTCACTAACAAGCAGATAAGCCCTTCCTCACACACACAAGACTACATTGAAAGAACCAAAACCCACTTTAGAGTCATGGAAGGCAAAGTGCCTTACATAAATGTGGATTTGAGTACTGAAGCCTTTCTCAGATTGAAACTAACAGAAGGACAAAAGATACCATAGACCATTCAAAAACACATGCCAACAAATGGTTTGCAACGTTGAAAATGAATACATCAGAGTTCAAGTCTTTTATGCTCGGTGGGAAAACACCAAAAAAATTTGCCTCCCAAGATAATCGCGATCTTTTTTGGTTCCTCAAATCTCAGAGCATATACTGCATCCGGGATAATTTGTGGCCCTAGGAAAAACCGTTCACTTGTAATCCTCCAGCAGTAGTGAAAAGAAAAGCCAGTGGCTCTGAACCTCCAGTGCAGAATGCCTAACATTTAGAAAGTGCTTTTCACTAAGGCTTCTGCCCAGTGAGAGTAACATCTGCAATTGCTTCAATCTCCTTTCTGCTCTTAACCACACAGCGACGTCGAAACTCCAGATCTACCTTGTCCAGGTCCTGTGCAAGAGCAAGATACCCATACAGCAGACTAGTTTTCTTAGTTTTTTCACCCTTACCTTGAATTAAATCTGGGCCTTCCTGTGCATTATGTGCATCACTTTCTCTCTGGAGCTTGCATTCCTGCTGCCAATCATCCCTGCCATGGTGACTTGCAACAAAATGGTGGTGGAGACGCTCTGCCTCGTTCAAGCAAGAAAAAGTGGGTAAGTATTTTACTATTACAGTCCCATGTTTCCCAACAACAATCTTTATTCTTTCATGTGACAGCCCAGTATCTGCAAACACAAAACGGCAACCATAAGGAAGCTGTAATGACACAAAAAGTTTAGCATACATATAGTAGCTGGAGTCTTCAAAAAATTGGACCTATATTTGTAACAATGACCAAGACTATTAATGGTCAATGTGCTTTTGAAGAATAGGTGATTGCAGCTTCATAATCAAACCATTAGACACTAATCAAACAACACCCACTACTGCACTCGCTGATGTTCTAGCAGATTCGACACCAACAATTGTAACGGTCTGTCTGCCACAGTCACATCAATCCTAGCTAGTCATTGCTTGGAATGACTGCAGGCAGTGGTTTCTAGTGTTGTTTAATGTTGAAAGCTTTGTGAATCCTTGGTTCAATTTTTACATTCTGGAGTGGGACTTCCATAATGCTTTCCACTCAGCAATCAAATGGAGTTCTTCGAGCAGAACAAGCAGTCTCTCCTCAATCAGAAGATCTGAGAGGAAAAAATGTTAATATGGCAATTGTACACGTCTTTTGACAACATTTACATGCTTTGATAAAGCTCAAAGAAACAAGCCATCAGTGCAACCTCACAAAGCCACAGTACCTCCTACAATTCAAAAGCTCAAGTTCATTACCCCTGTCTCAACACTCACGAGTATGGTCCTAACATTTAACAGTTGAATATGGTCGCAAAACCACTGTCAGACAAATTATCTATTACCTGATCCATCCAATAAAATAATACCAAACCAGTGAAAACATACAGTATGTAAAGAGATCCAACCTTTCAATAGCTCTCTAACTGCCACATCTGCAATACCTTGCTGCTGACCATCAGCCAAATTTTCTTCTAACACATTATGAATTACTACTGCTGGAGGCCATAAGATCAAATCCTCCCTATTGGCCTTCGCCTCATCAGCTGTAATATGCTGATAAGCTTTACCAGTTGCTGGCTCTATCTCACTGCTCCAACCCATAAGTGTGCAAATTGCTTTGCATAATCCCAAGTGCTCTGCACGCAAACCCCTTTTCTGTGACATGTAAGTGTGCATAACTAGACTGTGTGTGTCCACAAATGGCTTTGAAAACCTGAAACAAGCAGTGAACAAAAACACATCATCAAAAGTACAATACAGCCCATACCGAAGTTTGATTGCTGATTACAAAGGAGAATGCTCAATTCATGGCACACCATTTTACTGTCTCAGAAAACAACCGATCTATTCCAACATCAACCACAACTATATTTTTTCACTAATAGCAGCGAAAGAAAATAAATTGACAAAACCCAAACTTGGTCAAGCAGCAATACACAAAACAAAAGAAAGCAACCTGAGTTTTAAAAGATATAAACTATTTCGTCAAGACCCATGCCCCAAGAAGAACATCAAAGATGAGATGACAACCAAATGTGGAGATCATGCTGATGAGAATATACCTCAATATAACCACCTGTGTTCAGGATATTTGAAGCGTAGTTGTTGCCAAATTAAGGTATACTGTTGAGAATGGAGTCTTCTCCTCCTCCTCTTGTAAATGATTGCTCTCACTTAAGGAGACTAGTTCATACACTCTCACCTTGGAGAGTCAAGAGGTCAAGTGAGAACCACAGATAGGGTATCACTGTATGTTGTATATCCCACATTTCTCAAGTCTGTTTACAAAGCGACTCCACAACATGAACTGTGCATTTCCAATATCAGTTCTGGAATCAAGAATTGCATGTAAAAGCCAGAGATTATTTCTAATCTCAGATGAATATGTTGACTTCCATCAAGCAAATCATAGGGTTCATGCATGGGGGGTGCCATAGATGATAGGATGCTAGTCACACCAAGTTAAGTCTTATAGATTTCTAGTCCTAGTCCGAACAAGCTCAAGCAAACCACGTCTAGTCATTGTCCATGCAGAACTCAATCATCAAAGGGTTGACTTGAGAGTACTATGCATGCATCCAAGGACCAGCATACATATCTGCAAACAAAGAAACACATAAGCATAAACCAAGAAGAAGCCAAAACACTTCTCTCCTCTCTCCAATCCCACTCAAGCAAGATCAAGAACTTGGTGCTTTGATACCATGTTAAGAGCGCAGTGGGCTCAAGGGAGAGCAAAAAAAAGGAAAAAAGGAGAGCGAGCTAGATCATATTTATGCCTCTAAAGAGGTCAAAATGGCCTGTACGACCTAATAGATTTGAAGTCGTGATTCCAATACATACATCACCTGAACAAAAGAAAGGAAAAGTTGCCTAAACTGGACATAAAATGCTGAAACTGATAAAAGCATGTTAGACTACTCTAGATCTACAATCATGATAGGCAGTAGCAAGGTGCATGTATATCTATATACTTCTCATGAGAGAACATAGCAATGCCAGGGGAAGAAGGCTCACAAGGAGAAACTAGCTCAAGTGGGGAATTGTATGTCATCTGAGGATGGCCCTCATGTGTCACTTGTATGCTGAATATGTCCTCGCAATATGGTGAGACAAGCCCCCTCAAAAGCGTGTTATGATGGCCTGGATTGGTAGCGGCCACTGTCTCACCTCCTGGGCGACAACGCTTTACAGATCTCTATCGCTCTATCCAAGCTCACCCCTCTCAGGTGGGTGCACACTATGCATTCTCTGCTGGAGGGGAGAGGAAGAAAGAGAGTCCAAGCATTGCCACAAGAACACACAAAAGGGTATTGAAGGAAACAAAGTTAAGTACGCAAAGAAATAGGACAGCAAAAGAAAAAACTCACATATGATATAAAAAAGGTATCCAGCCTGTTGTCTCTCACGAAAAGAAGGCAACATGAGGAACAGCAACCAAACACAAGTAACAATTAGCACCATCAATACAAAATGATTGTGGGAGTGCCAAGGGGGTTGCTCCTTATATAGATCACAAATTGTGAAAGTGCATGGAGGCAGTGTCAATCACATTGACCCCAAGAGAACATAGGACAGCAAAAGAAGAACTCACAAATGATGAAAAACCTATCCAAACTGATGTCTCTCACAAAAAAAGAATGCACCAAGATGGGCACCAACCAAGCTAAGTAACAATTTGCACCATGAATATGAAATGATTTAGAGTGCCAAGGGGGATACTTTTTATATAGATGACAAAGGATGAACGTGTGTATCCTTCTAAGGCATAAAGCACCCTACAAGCACCATTATTGAGTAATGTTTCTATAAGTCCAGCATATAATGTTTGCATATCCTCCTAAATCATAAAGATGGGCACCTTACAAGCAGCTTCATTGGGTAGTCCATCTAAAAGAATCCTTGATCTCCAGAACCCCCTTGCACCTTCAAGATGGTGAGCTCATTAGGCCTCACGTCTTCTTGTCAGAAATTCCTGCCTCTTTGTGATACATCTCTCCAAATTAGATGTTGAAACTACAATCACTATCTTCAAATGTTTGAAGGACTAGTGTGCACCTACTTTTCTCATCATTCTCCTAAACCAAATAAAACCTTCATAAGATAGGAAAAGCGCATTTGAAAACATACCAGTATACGTATCATTGATTGAAGAGTTGGAAACTTGTAAAATAATACATTTAAGATAGCATAGAATGATACAAGAATCTAGTGATCCATTGAATGCATGTATTAATCTTGACATATATGCTCTATTACTTTTTAGCTATAATATTGATCATATGATTATACATGTTGTTTATTGAGCAATAATATGTACTATACCATTTAGATTAAATGTATTTGTGGTGATTAGGTATATCTTACATAAATGAATATGGTGCTTCTCAAGCTACTTTTCTAAGGGGTTTATAGATTCATGTGTCTTCACAAACTTATCCCAAGTCTAATAGATCTCATATAAAGAATATTAATATTTAATATCTAAATGTACCATATTACTCATATGAAATGTCCAATCTAGTAAAATATGTAGAAAATTTGCTTCAAGCTTAGCATGTATGTCTCAAGTTCACCTTGGTACAAGTATTTGACTATATGGTATTTTTGGTCGACTTACAAACCCAATGATCAATGTTTGCTAGCAATTAATAGCTTACTATTCAAAAAGTTTAGTATGTTGTCCTGCCTGTTCCATCTATTCCACTGGCACATTTTCTTACTGAAACTATGGTATATCACGGGCAACTTCTTGCTGATCAATTTCAGCATCATTCCCTGTATTTATAGGGTCACTACAACAAGTATTTGCTGCTATATAGCAAGCACTCTTTGTTGTCCTACGGGTGTTTTTTCTCGAAACACAACCCTTCTCACTTCCTCCGTCTTTTCGAGCTATTTATGCATGCAATCTTCCTGGACAATAGCATCATTGTTGCGTACAATTTTCCTTTTCTCGAGATCCCATAATTTATAGCCCATTACACCCTTGTCACCGTATCCTCGAAAAATGCATTTACAAAAACTTTGGCTCCATTTTGGAGCATTGTTCCTTGCATACGTGCACACATGCCTCGCAACTAAACACTCTCAAGTGTATATACGAAGGTGGCTTGCCCGACCATACTTCTTGAGGGACTCTCCCTCCCAAAGACCTATTTGGTGGCCAATTTATCAAGTGTATGGCTGTCATAATAGACTTTGCCCAATATCCATGAGGTAATGTAGTATGAGACAACATGGTACAAACTTTTTCCTGAATGGTCCTATTCATGCGCTCTGCGACACCATTTTGGGGCGGATTATAGGAGGCATTGAGCTCCCTTTTTATCCCTTGGCTATCACAAAAGGCCCAAAATGCTTTGGACACATAATCCCCACCATTGTCAGAGCAAAGAAACCTTAATGTCTTGCTGGTCATATTTTCAGCAAGTGCTAGGAATCTTTTAAACTTATCCAAAGGGTTGTTTTTATGATGGATCGAATAAACCCATACTTTGCATGTGGCATCATCAACAAAAGTGATAAAATATTCATTTCACCCTAGAGACAACCCTGGCATCTCACATACATCTGAATGTACCAACTCTAAGGGTAAATATTTTAATAAATATGATTTTGTATGTGATGTTTGAGCATGCTTGCCAAAAAAACAATGATCACAATGGTCAAAATCAGCATACCTCAAACACGGCAAATAACCCAAACGAGAAAGCACTTTCATTCCAATTTGACTCATGTGCCCCAACCGACTATGCCACAAAAACACACTTGGCTGCTCAGTTATGGCGACAATATGATCACATATGCTAGATACATGTAATGGATATAGAGTATCACTTTTAGAGCCTTTAGCAACAATCCTAGAGCCCTTACATATCTTCCATTTGCTATCCCCAAAAGTGGTGTGATAGCCTTCATCATCTAGCTGCCATGTGCTTGTCAAGCTCATCTTGAGCTGAGGTACATGCCTCGCATTATGCAAAGTGAACACTGAACCATGTTGAAATGCCGACTGCACACTGCCAATGTCTGTAATGTCACATACATAATTGTCCCCCAAGTGGACAAAACCATGTCTACCACCACTATAGTCAGAAAGCAACTCACGGTGTGGTGTTACATGGAATAAAGCACCTGAATCAAGGATCCAAGTGTACATGTCATCATAAGAATCTGCAATCAATGGCTATGCACTAAAAGAAGAAGCAAAGAGTACATCACTGCCACTGTCACTCTCATGACTGACTATATTGGCTCCCTCTATATTTACATTGCTCTTCTTTGCATATTGGCTATCCTTTTTCTCATCTTTGTTATCATCAATGCTTTTGCCCTTACCCTTCTCTTTCTTCCACTTAAAGCAATCCCGTTTGAAATACCCTTTCTTGCCACAATGATGGTACTCTACATTTTTTCCATGAGACTTAATGCATAATTTGTTGTCAAAGTTACCCATCTGCTAAGATCTGTCTCTAGTATGCAATGCATTGGAAGACTTATTTGCTGAAATATTTTGCCTATTGAGCTCCTCCATGAGTAAAGAGCTCTCCACATCTAAATATATCAACATAGCATTAGAATTACTCATTGCCGTCCTAAAAGTGTCCCAACTTTCAAGGGAAGTGCATACCAAGAATGTTGCCTTGAACTCCTCATCAATGTGAAACTCTAAAGCAATCAACTAGTTAAAAATAGAGTTAAAGCTCATTCAAATGTACAAACATGACTATACCTTCCTTCATACGAAGGTCCACCAATTTTTTCAACCAATAAACCTTGGTGGTGCACTTTTTCGAGCATATGACTCCTTAAGTCCTTGCCACATATCTTAGGCAGATTTGAGTTTCTCTATGTTGAAGAGCAAAGTGTCTAACCCTGAAAGCTCTATGGTAGAGCGTACAAGCTCATCTAACTCATCCCACTCATCTAGATTCATGATTGCTAGTTTTACCCCTTTTGTTTCTATTGGCTTCACCTGATTCTTCTGCACCAAGACATTATAACGCTACTTCTGCCATATAGCAAAGTTGTTTGCACCCTCAAGCTTCTTAATGTGCAAAAGATTGCTACTATCACTGCTGTTAGCCATGATTTATAGTTCAAAAGTGACTCAAAAGTCAACAAATGTGAGCCCAACTGTCACACAAATGACCAAGGTATAAAGCACGACAACTATGACCTACTCCTATCTTAAACCTGCCACCTGCGCTTGCACCTACGTGGCCTACAACGTCCGTGGCCTATCAATTTGTCGCCTGCCTACACAAAATTCGAGGGGTAAGTAGCCTTCAGCTCTGCACGGAACACCAGAGGCAAGCAACCTTCAGCTCTTATACCAATTTGTGGTAGCCAACACGCAATGAATGTTCGATATTCAGCAATGGCAATGGCGGGGAGAGAGAGAGAGTGAGCATCAGCAGAGTGAGAGAGAGAGAGATGCACGTGTGGGTACAAAGAGTTGTACCTCTCTTAGGTTTTTAAGATAGTTATATGTAAAGTAGTAAAGTACAAATGCTAAGGGTGTGTTCACACCCGAGCACGTATAAGAGCATGGTGGCCCTTTATTTCCAACATTTTGTTGGAGAGAGGGAGCCAATACTAATGCCCAAACATCCAATGACTCACAATTATACACAATTGTCTTGTGTTTGGTATATGGATTCCATTTCCCAAACATATCTTTATATTCTCTCTTTGTGGTGTTTTTTTGTTTTCTCTATACGCGATTGTCTTGTGTTTAGTATATGGATTCCATTTCCCGAACATATCTTTCTTTATATTCTCTCTTTGTAGTGTTTTTTGTGTTTTCTCTTTTCTCTCTCTTCTCTCGTATTGGGCAGTCTATTACAGCAGTCTTCTATACTTCCATCACTGTACCCGCTTCTGCCATGGTGTCAAACGTCTTTGTTAGGTCTTGGAGTGCTGTTTTCTGCTGTTGCAGGTCTGCCAACTGCTGCTATTGATCATATGGGTCTGCTACAACAATTTTGCTGCTTGGGCAACACCTATCTGCTGCAAAACGGCATATTTTCCAGTCCCCCTCACCTACATATTGCCATCAGCTGCCTCCATTTTCATTTCCTGCATTATTTTATTGCTGATTACCTACATTCAATGTCTGGTTGGTCTGCATTTTGACTTATAGCTGCGGTGTTTTCAGCATTTAATGCCCTTGCAGGCTGGGTGACTGTGTTTTCAGTGCTTTGGTCGTGCTTGGTTGGTTGTTATCAACCTGATTTTAAGGTGCAATAGAGTATTTTAGGCATTTTCCTCGTGATTGTTATTTTGGTTCCTAGCATTTATGTGGCTAGCCAACTGCATTTTTAGGCCATTATTTGTGAGAGTGCGCAATGGAAGAAGAAACATGAACACAAAGAGAGAGAGAGAGAGAGAGAGAGAGAGAGTAGAAAGTGAAGGAAGAAAATCTACACTGACTGACATGAATGCTGAATACAAAGCTGTGGACTGATCAGTCCCTGCACACAGCCCAGAGCATCAGTTAGGGCACCAGATCAGGCTGGAAATAGTGGCAGCACCAATGCCGGAGTGGGAACAGAGGGAGAGTGTGCTGAAATCTGCAAGACAGTGTAAGGGACTGATGGGGGGGGCTGCTATATATAGCTCCCCAACCTCAAAATTGGCCGACCTGGCCTAAAACTGGCCAACTGCCCCATAATGTCCGACCTGCCCATAAAATGGGCCAACTGCCTACACCAAGAGCTGACCAACTGGCCAAGACAAGCTAACACCCCCTCTCAGATCCTAGGAGAGTCTAAAGACCTAACATCCGCATGTGATGAAGCAAAGAAGCCTGAGGCAAAGGCTTCGTGAAGAGCATTGTCTACCATGGGACAGTAGGCCACCACCAACTCCGAATCCACAATCCGCTCTCGAACATAGTGGTACCGAACCTCAATGTACTTCGTGCAAGCATGAAACACCCAGTTCTTCGCCAAAGCAAGAGCACTCTGGTTGTCCATATGCAACTTCATAGGTCCTGTCAGTGGGAAGCCAATCTCCGCCATCATACGACGGAGCCAAACTGCCTCCATAGCGGTCAAACATAAGGCCCAATACTCAAGCCTCTATAGAAGAAAGGGCCGCAGTAGGCTGCTTCTTGCTACTCCAAGAGACAGCACCGGATCCAAGGGTGAAAGCATAACCTGTAGTGGATCGTCTCAAGTCCACATCACCTGTCCAATCAGGATCACTCCATCCAAAAAGAGTGGTCCCATCTCCATACATGATCTCGTAGGATCGAGTCCCCTGCAAATACCGAAGGACACACAAAGCTGCTCTCCAATGATCCTGTGTAGGAGTCCTCACGAAATAAGACAACAAAGCCACCACAAAAGAGATATCCAACTGAGTGTGAATAAGCCAGATAAGTGAGCCAACAAGGCACCTGTAACGGGTGGGATCAATAAGGGGAACTCCATCTGCCAAAATCTTGCACTCTGGGTCCATGGGGCATGAAATAGGCCACCACGTGGGCATACCAAAATCCAAAAGCAGCTCGGAGATGTACCCGTGCTGAGAGACAAAGATGCCCTAAGCCATCTGATAGATCTCCAATCTAAGAAAGAAGTGAATGATCCCGAGATCCATCATGTCAAACTCCTGCTATAGAATAGACTGAGTGTGCTCCACCTGCTAAGTGTCGCTCCCTATAATAATAAGAGTCTTCATGAAAGAAGACAACAAACCCACCACAAAAGAGATATCCGACCAAGTGTGAATAATCCAGATAAGTAAGCCAACAAGGCACCTCCATCTGCCAAAATCTTGGACTTTGGGTCCATGGGGCATGAAATAGGCCAACACACAACCATACCAAAATCTGAAAGAAGCTTGAGATGTATCTGTGCTGCGAGACAAAGGTGCCCTGAGCCATCTAATAGATCTCCAATCCAAGAAAGAAGTGAAGAATCCCGAGATCCGTCATGTCAAACTCTTGCTATAGAATAGACCGAGTGTGCTCCACGCGCTGAGTGTGGCTCCCTATAATAATAAGATCATCCACATACACGATCAACAAAACATAAAGGTCACCCACAACCCGAAAGTAGAGGTTGGGGTCATGATCGGAGCGCTGAAAACCACTCTGTAGAAAGAAGCGATCAATCCTCTGGTACCAAGCACAAGGAGCATGCTTCAGGCCATAAAGGGCCTTCCACAACCTGTAGACATGATCCTCCTTCCCTTACACGAAAACATGGAGGCTGTAAAACATAGATCTCCTCCTCAAGGTCACCATTCAAGAATGCTGACTTGACGTCCATCTAGTAAACAAGCCAACGGTGGTGAGCTGCAAGAGCCAAAATAACTCGAATGGTGGACATCCGAGCTAGGAGGAAAGGTCTCAAAGTAATCCAAACCTGCCCACTATGCCAAACCCGGCCACTGTAGAAGCAAAGGTCTCAAAGTAATCCAAACCTGCCCACTATGCAAAACCCTTGGCAACAAGCCTAGATTTATGCTTGTCCAAGGAACCATCTGCAAGATACTTAGTCTTAAAGACCCATTTCACATCTATCACCCTCCGTTTCGTGGGACGCAGTACAAGCTCCAAAGTCCGATTTCACTCGATGGAATCGAGCTCTACCTACATAGCCCGTCTCCAAACATCCTGTGCAAGAGCCTCCTCAACTGTGGAAGGCTTGAAATCCTAAAGAATCTATGACATAAGAGCAACACAGAGTAAACTATCCCGCTAGCCTGTAATCGGGCTGATCTGCGTGGACCCATAGAAGAAGCAGGAATGTGAGTAACACACGAATCCTACATAAGTCGGCAATACCACAAAGGAATCTTAATAGACTCCAGCTACGAGGGAGACCGAGTAGCCTCCGGAACCTCCAAAGCACCTGTTTGAGAAAGGGACTCCCCCTCACCAAGGGAAGGTAGATCCTCCTCATCTGAAGAAGGCTCCCCATCGGACGGCTATGGATTCCTAGAAGACTCCTGAGGGGAGGCGGAAGGGGTGGAAGTACTCGATGGAGTAACATCCGCCACAGGGGGAGGGGAAGCCGAAGTAGAGGATACAGAGGAAGGAGGGGGAAGAGCCAAAGGAGGGTTGCTAAGAGACATCAGCATTCCTGGAAGGAAGAGAAGGGAGAGAAGGTGGGGAAGGGTTCGTCGATGACGAAGAAGCACCTGTAAGAGAACCATCAATCGGATCCTCGGAGGCTGAAGCCTCATCGAAGATCACATCCCTGCTCACCTCAATCTTCCGTGTTGTCGCGTCATAGAGCCGATATCCCTTCATGGTCGCGCTATAGCCCACGAAGATAAGCCATCTCAACTTCGAGCCGACCTTCGTCTTCCTCTTCTTCTTGTCCACATGGATAAAAGCATCACATCCAAAGATGCGAAAGTTGGAGAGCGGTTGTCCATTGCAGGACATGACTCTTTCATGTCTTGCAATGCCGAAGTCGGAGAGCAGTTCCGTATATGCACCGCCATAGCCACTGCCTCACCACAAAGGGAATGAGAAAGACTCCTATGATCCAACATGGATCCGGCCATCTCCACCATGGTCTTCAGATGGGGGTACTTCTGCCAACACTTCTCCTCGAGATGAGTGCCCTTCCCACAGTGTGGGCCTTTGGGCTTCTCCTCCTTCGCATCCTTCTTGTCCTCCTCTGTCTTGGCCTTGGCCTTCCCCTTCTGTTGCTTCTTCTTCTTGCCGCCACCGATACCTGCAGTAAAAGCCTTGGTATAGCCACTAGCACCCACCTCTCTAATAGACTTTGTCATGCTCCAAGACAAGCGGGAAAAGTTCCTTCCATAAGAGTTTCTCGCGGGTCCTCAAGGTGATGAGGCTGGTATAGAAAACATCAAAACGGGGTGATGGCAGCTGAGTCAAGAGAATCATTGCGATATCCTCGGAAGAGATCGCCCGACCAAGAGAGGCTAACTCATCTCGCATATCCTCCATCTTCGTGATATGCTCCTTCATGGAAGAAGAATCATCAAGATTGAGCATCCGCAATTTCTTCTCTAGAGAGATCTTGTGGGCGAACGTCTTATACTGATACAAAGACGCAAGCTTCTTCCACACTTCCACCGCAGTCATCAACCTATGAACATGAACAAGAAAAGAGTTGAGAAGACTCATAAAGAGAAAGAAACGGGCTAGAGAGTTGAGCCAATCCCACAAGGCTGCACGGTCCATAGAGGCCCCATCAGAAGAATCTACTGGGGAACGATCAATGGGTGAAGAAACAAGCTCCCATAGGTCGAATGTGTCAAGGATGCACTCCACTTTGCACGACCAAAGGGAGAAGTTGGAACCATCCAACTTGTCTTTCTTCGGGATTGTAAGGATGCATAGGAGGATCGCTACAAGATTATGGCAGCTTTGTGGTGCAACAACTAGCCGTCCATATTTTGATTCAGTCAATTAGCTCCTCTTGTTTGGAGCAATTATGGAGTATAAAAACTCACATTACTTCAAGAAAGAGGAACCGTATTGATGCGGAAAGGACAAACGATCTAGTGTTTGTTAGCATTAATTTACAAATGTTATGTAATAGTATAATAACGAAGCCCGATCCATTCACAGAGTAGGAGATGCAACAAGAAAAGAAGAGACATTCTAATATTGAAGAAGATACAACAATTCATGGGATAAATGATCATCAGGCCGACATTTCAGAAGCAATTGAAGCAACATCAAATCATGATAATCTTTGATTTAGTTTGCTCATCATGACATGTGTATATCATGACAGTGTGACGCTTGGACCATCATACCATGCCGGCATTATATTGGTTCTTGCCATTTTCCTTTAAGCTATTTTGGCATTTTGCTTCGGTCTTGAGATTAGAGTTCATATTTGTAGTCCTTTTGACATATTCTTTCAGCTTAGTTCATTGTTCATTATTGACTAGCTTGAGCCTTGTAAGTTGTAATTTAATTTATAGTGACTAGTCATATAATGATATATGATATCTTTAAAGTTAAAATGATTTGTCCTTGCGTATTATATAAATTGGCTTTAATGTTGTACATGAATTATGAGTGATATTTTTTTAATTCATAAATTTTTAAGGTTATTCCAATCCCCACTTCCCCATTCTCTAGGTCTGGCATTCTCACCACCATCCCTGTCCCTCTTTTCCAAAAGAACACAATTAATATGATTCCCAATGCCCTTAGCAGGATCCCTCAAGTCAATGTTGTCTTCCAAGGATGCTACCAAAATGATCATCCTTTTGGTAGAACCTAGCAATTAGTCCAAGACAGACCCAGTAGCCCAAGAAGCTATGGCAATTTGGGCACCTAAAAGCCGACTATTGAGAGAGAGTGTGTGCAAAAAAGCTCCTTCAAGATTGTTAGTAACAACCAACAAGATTCAATTGTTTCCACTTTCTATTACAAAGGTTTGAGTATCGACATCAATATCGTGTTAGCAGAGTATTTGTCAACTCATGTGTGAGTCTGAGCTTGATCTGGGTTGGGCATTTTTATTAGGTATTTTAGGTATTTTTCTGGTGTGGCATTTTATGCCAGTGGAGCATTTTATGCACCAGTCGGCCAGCATTAATGCTGTCCGACCAGTATTATTGCTCCCCACTTTTTCAGCCTATTTATACTCACTGCTCCTCCTCAGTCAGTATCATCATCTTCACCATCTGCAGACTCTGTGGAGAGAGGAGCCAGTGCCAGTGCCCACGCAGCCAGTGACTCACTGTTGTATGCGACTGTCTCGTGTTCAGATATATGGATTCCATTTCCCGTGCATACATCTGAGTTCTCATCTGTATCGTTTTCTTTTCTTTTCTCTTTTTGTCTTGTGTTTCAGCAGTTTATTTCAGCACATGTTTATGCTTCCACCGCTGCTCCACTTCTGACATATCGATGCTTCTATTGAGACACATCTAGCATTTGGTTTTCTACTAAACTTACTATTATGGGATGGGAGCTCCTAAGGATTTGTATATTATCATCATTACATATTTGATTCTAATGATTACCAAGATTTGAAATAGTGTCAACAATGGTGTATATGACATGGGCTAGGCACTATCGTTAGTGGCACATTGGGCAACACTTAACTGAGTTAGACAACGGCAATTTCGCCAACTTATCCATTTTAGGGATCACCTTTATGCTAGCCAACTTAGTATCTCATGCTGCTCTCCTATTGCCTATATATGCCTCACTCCACCCTTGTATCATCATCAATAACACATCATTTGGAGAGAGAAAAACTAGAGACACTATTGGTTACACTGCATATTGGTATCCTTGAGTATTATACTACTTTATTATGCTTTCATTTATCAATTTTGTTACATATACGTGATTCTCTGTTTAGTTCTTCTTTATCACTATTCGTCCTTTGTGTTTTCTTGCTTACGGTTTATTTACACAATCTTGCAATATGGGCATCAAATGCGTTTACGAAGCGTGTTATGTCATTTTGAATCTCCTTTTTTTCTCCATAAAGAGTGTTTGTTTCTAATTACCAAAAGCACACAGTACAAGTGAACTACATGATTGACAATGGAGTCACAATTGAACTATTTATCTGACAAGGAAAGAAGAAATTGCTGTCAAAAGTGGATGCAGTGACAAAAGCATGGAAAATTGCTGAACATAAGAGACAAAGGAAAGAGAAAGAGAAACATTGCACAAGGAACTCACAAGCAAAGAAATACTCGGAAAATGAAATCCATATACCAACATATGAGACAGTACAAAACCAATGTGAGTCATCGGTTGTGATGGCACTGGCACCTGCTCCTCTCCCTCCACCAAAACCAATCAGGTGATGAATGATCAATGAATGTGGAGGAGAAGCCTAAATAAATAGGTAAAAATAATGCCAAAAATCATGTCATATCAGCCAATATTTAACATTGGACGGCTAGCAAGAAATGCTAAAATAGCCATCCTTAAATGCTAAGAAAAATGCATAAATAATCAGGATAATATCGTGGTGCCCTAGCCCATTGAGATACACAGACTCAAACATGAAATAACATATCTGCTGGCACCCTCTCTCAGATCATGTGTGAGCTAATACAATACAATATACAATGATAATGTCCCATCATAATACATACAACAAGGACCGCCAAAGTAGAACCGTGGATACCCAAATAGTGGGTGCGTAAGCTACCACCAAGGTGCCTCGAAAAGAACCTGATGTCAATGTCAATTGTATCAGCGCCTAAAAATAGAAAAGAAGCATAGCAGCTCTCAGTATATGTAAGTGCGGGGAAAATCGTGAGAATGACAATACTTTAAACTTAACTAACTTGATTAATTATCACCTTGAAAAATTAGAAGATAGAGAGAGAGAAATGAAATGAAATGAAATTATATATTAACGTCTACAAAAGGCCAAAATGACCTGTGAGACCATGAGTTACAATTATGTGTATGATGGTACAACTGTCTGGGCAAAATATGTAGCACAAAGCAAAATACGAAAGGAAACTAACTATGGCTATGTGTAAACATAGAGCTCTATCTAGTAACAATGAGCTCCAAATGGTACAATCTCATGTGGGTATAGAGGGCCTAGCTCTAGCCCAAGCAATAATCCCCTATGAAGGTGTCATCGGTATCTGTGTCGAGGCCTAGGACGTCTGGATCGGCTAAGTTGAATGGCTCGATCAATCAATACTCCTTGTTTGTGTGTGGACTATGGCGGTGGGAGAGGCTCTCGTGGACTATGGTTATAACTGTATTTAAGTCTTCCAAGTCTCCTTTGCAAAGAAGTCTGTGAGCTCGCTCTGCGAAGGGCCTCGGTGTCCTAGAGCAGCTATACTCCTGAGGCGCATATCACCAAGCCGTCGTATCTCAAGAAGAAAGAGGCCAAGGCATCGCTAATCGGTAAAATCCATGACTCTGGATAGTGGTCCAAATCCGTCTCTAAAGAGACAGTGGAAACGACCACGAACCTCATAATACGCTGGGTAGCGGCATATATAATGCTCCTCTGTCTCTAGCTCTAATTGGCATATCTGACATATACGCTCCTCTGGTGGGATGGATCTATATCTGCCAGTCTCAATCTCTAGCTGATGTGAGGAGCGCAACTGGCCAATAGTACATCTAATCCCATGTGAAAGGTGGGTATCCATGTATCTCGAGCGAACAATAAATCCATCGTTAGTAGTGTGAAGGAAATGCTCGCGGTAGAAAGCCATCTTTGTCCCTAGCTCCTATCTTGGCATCAACCATGTCCACCTGATATCCAACTGGGTAAGATCCATCCTGATGATCTTGCGAATCTCTAACCTGCTCAGATCAAGAGATGGTGCTTCAAGGGAGTACTGGAAGGGGGGTAACTTATCCATGCTAAAGCCATGCAACTCAAACCAGGCCGACATCTGTGCATACCAACATGAAGTATCACCCTCTATAGCAAGTTGCCTGGAGGACTCAAGGGCCAACCGTGCATATCTATGTCTATTGAAGTCTCATAGGCTATGTATGCATGCGACCGATCGGGTGAGGGCTTCTACCACAATCAGTATAGCTGCTAGCTCGGCTCTGATGATCTCTTGTGGCATTGAGGCCTTGCATCTGATCATCTTGGATATCATGGACACTAGAGGTTTCTCCATCAACCTCCATCCGTCGTAAGTGCACCCTAATCTGCTATGGTGGTCAAGATTGGGCCCCATATCTCTACTCCATAAAGTAGTGTGGATGTGACCAGTGTATCAAAGAGCCAGAGCTTGGTACGGGGTTCTTGGAATTGCACCTGTGAGCACGTCCTCTCCAAACCACCTAGTGTTGTGTATCCGCGAGGCAGTCTAGTATCTAATGCCTCTCGCATAGAAAAGGTGAGCCCTATGAATAATACTCCCAGGTATGTGCAAGAATCCACATACTCCAGTTCCTCAAATCCATATGTGAATTTAGGCGCTGATCTCCTAACCCACTGTGGTATAGTATTAAAAACCATCACCTTGGTTTTACCAAGGTTCATTGAAAGCTCTCTGTCCAAAGTATAGGAGTGTAATACGTCCAAGTGTCTCTGTAGACCCTCTGGAGAGTCAAATATCAATACAATGTCATCTACATACAATAGGAGAGGTATCCAAGTGCCAACTAGTGGAGCTCTTATGTCTCCTTCCTATGAAATGTAATCAGCAATCCCATCAATGTACAGGCCAAATAATGTCGGAGAGAGATAGCATCCCTGCTTCACCCCAAAGGTGGAGTAAATAGGTGCCGAAAGGCCCTCGGGTTTCTGGACTCTACCCACAACTCTCTCATACAGTGCCAAAATACCCCAATTGAGTTCTTTCGGTACTCCCACGGCATGCAGTCTATGTATTAGCCTGTCTCTCAGTACTGTGTCAAAGGCTTTGCGAAAGTCCACAAAGCAACAATAGGTCCGTCTGCCATGGGCCCTTCCCTCCTCAATGATCGCTCTGAGTGTCAAGAAGTGATCCAATGTGGAGAAGCCTCTTCTAAAGCCAGTCTATCCCTGTGCTCTAAGACCCCACATCTCTGCCCACCTGCTTAACTCATGCTCAAGGATGGAAGCATATAACTTAGCCAATGTATGCCCAACCATCATAGTCCGATAGTTACTGGGTAGAGTAGGGTCCCCTGACTTGAGGATAGGCACAATAGTGTTCGTGCTCCAGCTTTCTAGTAGGCCTTCACACATGGCTCTATTAAACATGTAAGCTAGGAATCCTGCCACCAAATCTCTAGCATGGATCAAGTACTCGGCTACTAATCCATCATGATCTTGTGTCTTTCCTCTACTAAGTCTGTCAATGGCCTCTCAAACCCTACTTTCTGTAAAGAAAGTGATGGTCTCTGGGCAAGGCTCAAGTGGGTCAAGAAGAGGTGGCTGACCCTCCACAGTATAAAGACTAGCTGCATACTCCTTCCATACAGCGGTGGACGTAATAGGTGTGGTCGGGCAATGCTCTCTAAAAAGCCTCCAAGCCTCTCTAGAGTCCTGGCTGAAGAATAACTGATATAGATCTCGCTCCAAATGAGCCAAGAATATTCTCTTCTTCCGCCGTGTGAGGCGTCTAAAGAGTATATCTGCTTGTCTATGGGTAGTGGACCCCAGTGCTATCTCTCTCGGTAGCCATGCTCTGGTCTCACGGCACTCATCATCATACCAGTTGTTTATAGGGGTCACCCCGATGGAGGCTCTATGTGTGGGTCATGTGGAAAGGCTACACCTGCAGTGATGTGTAGAGCCTCATTGAACTGTTGAGTCAACTCCTGTAATGGAACGTCAGGGTCTGCATCATGTAACAATCTAAGGATCTCTACCTCATAGGTATTCTTTCTCTCTCTGGAAAAGAGGTATATCGGGTGTCAGTGAGCTGCATGATGGGTCTCCGTGTCAGGTCCTAGATGTGAGATATCAGCATCGGTGGAGCAAGAACATAGTCTATTGTGCTAGCGCCGCGTCGGTGAGAATAACACGTGAAGACACCGGATAGGGGGTATCTAGCCAGACCGTTGAGAATGGCCAACCTATATGCTGTGCCAATCTCCATAAGGTATCTCCCATATTCAATGACTTCTCCCGTATCCTGAGATGTCCTCTCCAACTATAGCTCTGACACATCCTGCTCCTGTAGCATCTCCTCAAATGCATCAAAGAAAGACATCTGATGGAAGGTTGTCCTGGCATTAAAGTCTCCTAGTAAGATAACCTCTCCCTCGTTCGAGAACTCCCAAATATCCTCATCCAAAGCCACATATGGTGATTGCTCCTTCGGTGGGGTGTATCGGAACGCCATAGGGGGAAAATAGCATATGGCAACATACATAGAGAGAGAGAAAAGTCGACATCACGTTGAGAGGGGAACCGACCCCTCCTCCTTTTCAAAAATTTATTAAAACAAAACCATGAGCACCAATTGCCTGAATCATATATAAAAGGGCTGATTTGTTGCAATTCTGAAAACTAGGGTTTTAAAATCCTAATTTCTTGAAATACTTAAATAGTACAAATCACCTTTTAAATATATACAAGCATCAAATTGATTTGGAATCATTGAGCAAATACGTCTTGGTAATAATTGATATACAAAAAATTTATTACATCTCTCCCTCTTGAAATCCGTCTTGTTCTCAAAACGTTGCTTCAAGTATGTCTGATCCTATAGCTTCTTTATAAGCTACAAGTATTTCTGGATAGTCTTTAAATACTCTTCTAACATCCATTTAGAATCTAAATGAAAGTATTTTTTAAATTTTAAATGAAATTTTCTAGAAATATTTCTTCCTCGTTTTTTAATCATATAAAAGTCTATTTGCTCTAATTAAAGTATCTCTTTTTGTTCATCTACTTCAAATGGATCCTCTATTACAAGTTCCAATGGTGGAGACACTTCATAAGGCTTCAAAAGATAGATATGAAAAGCATTGTAAATTCTCCAATGCTCCAAAAGTTGTAACTTGTAACAAACATCATTAATCTTTTCAATGAGTTAAAATGGCCCATAATTTCTTGCTACGAGCTTAGTGACTTGGAACGAAGGTTTGTTAGAGCTTTTTAAACAAGTTTTGTTAAATTTCAGCCACACCCAATCTCCTTTTTATAAAACCAATTGCCTTCGATGCTTATCTACTACTTTCTATTGTTTTTCTTGAGATCTTTGAATAGCTTGTCTAACTTGGGCGAATATTGTGTCCATATCACGCATAAACTCACCACCATGAAATATCTCCTCCTTAGTTTGAAAAATAGATAATAAGAGTGGTTTTTCATATATGATCTCAAATAGTGCTTTACTTATAGAAGTATAAACTGTGTTGTTATAGGCATATTCTACCAAAGGCAAATACTTTCCGCATTGTTAGTTGGCTTCATGGCAATAGCACTTTAGCATATCCAATATTGTGAGATTGACTATATCACTTTGACCATCTGTTTAAATATTATAAAAAGAAAAAAAAATGATATTTGTGCTCAAATTTTCAAAAAAAACTCGCCAAAAGAAACTAGTAGTTTGTGGATCTCTATCATCCACAATAGATTGTGACAACCCATGATACTTAAAGATTTGTTGAATAAATATTCTAGCCATATATTGAGACTTGATAGTCTTCTTGACTAAAATAAAATGAGTCTATTTGCTAAACCTATCAATGATAGTCCATATGTCATCATTGTTGTTTGCTGATTTTGGCAAGCCAAAATAAAATCCATAGCAATGATTTTCCAAGATTGGCTCGAAATTCGTAATGATTGCAAAAGCCCTGCAGACTTTTGGCAATCAAACTTAAGACATTCTTTGATAAATTGCTCAATGTCTCGTCGAAGACTTAGCCAAAAGGAAATATATTTGAAGTGCCTTGGTTGTGACCAAAATACCATGATAAGTCATGTAAAGTACCGCATGACATTCTGCCTGAAATCTTTAATAACACATAACTTATTTTCCATCATAAAAAACCCATCTTTAATAACATAAGAGTTTACCCTTTTACCAAGTTGTAAATTCTCCCAAACGATTTTAAAATCTTCATCAGAAGCATTCATATCCCTTATACTAGTAAAATCTGTATGATAAATCATGAACACTATATTAATCTGAGGTCTTCATGACATTTCATCAACCACCTTATTTTGCTTTCCAAGAATATACAATATTTGAAAGTTAAATTGAGCTATTGACCCATCAAATATGCTTTTCAAAAATCTTTGATTGGTTGAGAAATATCTCAAATTGTCATGGTCTGTCTTGATAAGAAATTCTTCATCTAAAAGATAGTGTCTACAATCTTTTAAAGCTTGAATGATAGCCATTAACTCCTTTTCATAGATAATAGCATTTCTTTCTACATTTTGCAACCTTCTGCTTGTATAAGCAATTGCATGCCCTTCTTGGTTTAAGACTGTACCAATGCAGTCTCCTAAAACATCACATTCCACAAAGAAACATCTCAACAAATTAGATATAATCAAAAAAAAAAAACTGATATAAACCTTTAGAGATTCAAAAGATTCATTCTCTAGTTTGGTCCATCGTAATGCCATTACTTTCTTGGTTAAATCGTGTAATGGTCCAACAATCACTGCAAACCATTTAATAAATCTCCTATAATGAAAGCATAATTCTAAGAAACTTTGAACTTCATGAGCACTAGTCAATTCTGGCCATTCTACAATAGCCTTGACTTTTTCTGGATCCATCTGAATTCCATCTTTGGATACAATATGACCCAAGTAGTGAATTTCTTCTAGAAAAAACTCACTCTTTTTGCCATTGATACAAAGTTTGTGTTTGCGAGGTTCTTGAAACACTATTTTCAAGTGTTGCTTATGCTTTTCTTTATCTTTTAAATGAATTGATTAATATATCATCAAAGAAAGTACCTTTAAACTTTTTATATGCACTAAAAATTATTTTCATCATTCTATTAAAGGTTGCAAGAGCATTAGTGAGACCAAATGGTAACACAAGAAACTCATACAAACCAAAAGTTATCCCGAATGATCTGATGATAGCCACTCTTCAAATCAATCCAGCTAAACACTTTGGATCCATCCAACCTATCCAAGATATCATCAATTCTTAAAATGCAAAATCTATTCCGAATTGTAATTTTTTTTAGGGCCCCTATAGTTCACATACACATACCAAAATCCATCTTTCTTCTACACTAAGAGAACTAGAGAGCAAAAAGGTGAGGAACTAGGTCTTATTAGACTATTCTCTAAAAGTTACTTCAACATCTTTTATTGTGTTAACCTTACACAATAGGGAGGCCTATTTGGAGGTCAACTCCCAAGAATGAGGTCAATATGATGATCTTTTGGCCTCTGGTGATAACTCGTCAAGTAAAGTATCTGCAAAACAATCTTCTTACTCCTTTAAGAAACTCATTCAGTCCTCATTCATATCTGAGATTAATTCTTCAATTTTAGACTCTTTATTAGAATCTTTAATAAAAATCAAGTACAAGAAAATATACTTTTTTATTGCTTTACAAATTTGTACATGAAATAATATGAAAATGGAGTTTCCTTCCACTCCCACATCAAAATATATATTTTTACTCTTGAAAGGGAATCTAAACTTATATTAATTCCAATCAATGGCTGGATTTATTCTTCTATGCCAAGGTATTTTTAATATAACATCACAATGACCAAGATCTTCCATGACAAAACTCTCATAATCTACATAATCTCTTATCTCAATTCATAGTTTCCCACGAATGGGAGTAACTTCAAAATTCATTTCTTGAAAAGCACCACATAACATTTCTGGTGTTTCAAACCTCTCATTGGATATACGTAGAGCTCCAACAATCCAAGAATGGATATAATGATATGTAGCCCCTATATCAAAATGAATGAGAACAAGTTTATTAGCAATCTTACCTCAAGTCATAAAAAGCTTCATTTTCTCTAACAGAGTTTTATCATGTTGCAAAAATTCCTTAGGTACAACATTTGCTTCAGCTGTCTTTTGGGGTTGATTTTCCTTCTTTGCCTTATTAGGACATTGACCAGCCATGT
This sequence comes from Lygodium microphyllum, assembly GCF_053477565.2. Taxonomy (NCBI): domain Eukaryota; kingdom Viridiplantae; phylum Streptophyta; class Polypodiopsida; order Schizaeales; family Lygodiaceae; genus Lygodium; species Lygodium microphyllum. The sequence goes on from NC_141141.1 coordinate 26,141,573, forward strand.
ATCCTTTTCCTCCACAAGGGAAACATCGTCATTCTCTTGTATATTCTGCTAACTACTAATATGTTAGCTTCTTTTTGGATAGCAAAGGCGGTCTACCTCCATCCTTATGCTTTGGTTTTTGTTTATCTGACAATCTTTTGGTCAAACATCTTAATCTTTTTTCTTTGTGATTCTTCTTTTGAGGCTTTACCAAGCATCCATGGCATATGCAGTCCTTCAAGTTCTAAGGTTGCATCTTGGATTGCTTCCAAAATATCAGGCTTTGTTATCTTGACAGCTTGTCATACCATCAAATGTTAATCCATGGATAAACTTTCTTATCTCTATATTGGAAGGAACTTCATTAAGAGATGTCTAGTAAAGATAGCTTTTTGAGAATCTCTCTTACCATAGAAAACGTCAAACTTGATGCTCTTCTCTACAGGCTTCGAGTCTCTTTTAGCATCATTTTCCTTTGCTAAAAGCATCTTTGGAGATTCAGCTACCATAGAAATAGCCCGTTTTTTTACTCTCTCCATGCTCTTCTCTATGGAGGGATTATTAAGACAAGAGGAGGTAGGTTATGTATGATGAGACTTTAAAATCACCGCTTGGGTGGATTCTCGAATAATAGGTGATATGTTACGTTTCGTAGACTTAGTTGCATCAATAACATTAATACCTTTCATCCTAAGATATGCCTTTGCAACTATAATACCATCTACTCAAGAGCCTTCGCGGTAAGAATATCTTCAAAGGCCTTCACTTCAACCCATGCTTTAGCCCTTCTCTCCATCAAAGCTTGAATTTCTCGATCAGTTTCCAGCTCCTTATATCTTTGTATCTTCTCAAAATCAAAGAAGCATACAGATATAGAGTGTCAAGAGCCTTTCAATTGTTTACCAAAATTCTTCTCTTTGCCTATTGACATGGTGAGAAAATTGGATTCAAAGATCTTGTCACCCAGAAAAGTTCTTGCAAAGAAGTCCTTGCTCTGATACCTATGTAAGTGCGAGAAAGAACATGAGAATGACAATACTTTGAACTTAACCAACTTAATCAATTATCACCATGAAAATTTAAAAGATAGAGAAAGAGAGAGAAAAGAGTCAACATCATGTTGAGAGGGGAACCACCACCTCCCTCTTTTTAAGAATTTATTAAAACAAAACCACGAGCACCAAGTGTTTGAACCATTTACAAAAGGACTGATTTGATACAGTTTTGAAAACTAGAATTTTGAAACCCTAATTTCAACAAGCTTCGAGCAGCAAGTTGATTCTCTTCTTTAATACTTGAATTAGATCGAACTAAGTAGAAAGTATTTCTTAAATGAGAGATAGATAGAAGAGTACAAAGCACACAGCTAAAATTTCAACACAAGTTTGTTTTAAATAAAGAGAGTTCTCCAATATATAGGTGTGAGACTTGAGTGCTCAAAAGTGAAAAGTAAAGGCTACATATAACAAGTGTTAGCTGAAAATAACAAGTATAGGAACACTTCTCTCTTCAAAATGACACATGTCCTTTTCTGGATGCCACATGTCACTTTTCTAAAGAAAGAAGCTTTCAAACCTTCTACTCTAAAAATCTCACAAATGGTTAAGAATTTGAGATAGCTATTGAAGACAAAATTGTTCCTTGAGAAATTCTAGAGTCTTTGACACAAACAAAATTTCCATTTGAGCAACTTTCAAAAATAGTAACCTCCTAAATTTTAGGAGTTGCCAAAATTAGCTTTTGAAGAGTTTCATTATGTAGGTTGACTCATTTATGGTCTGTTTTTTCGACCATAAGTATCCAGTTTCACTTTTTGAAACCTCTCATTATATAGGCTTCTAATTAATGTGGTTATCTGAGTGAAAATATCTTAGTCATCTGAGCTTCTTCTCAATCTAACTACCCGACTAAAACTTTTAATTTCTCTTGGATACCTCGTCAATGACAACCCAAGTATAATTATAGGGCGTTTTGGCCATTGGCCACCCTTAAATAGAAAGAGAAATATTTAATCATATCTTGAAATACTTAAATAATACAAATTACGTTTTAAAGTGCCTGAGCATCAAATCGATTTGAAATCATTGAGCAAACATGTCTTGGTAATAATTGATATACAAAAGGTTTGTTAAAATATATATTTCAGCAATGTCTTGCAATAGCATACAAGACCATCCTATCAAAAATACATCTGAATATATCTGACCTTGAAGTCCCTGCCTTTGACCACCAAAGTCTCCCCTCATGTGAGCTCAGACTAAAAGCCAATCTCACTCCATGTAAAATGGAACCCGTACACCTATACATATATAGATGAGATTCACCTACCCGATCTCACCACCCTCTCTCTCTCTCTCTCTCTCTCTCTCTCTCTCTCTCTCTCTAGCACTAGAGAGTTGTGAGGGACGACCCCAACACATGTACTAACAACCTGAAAGAGGCCCTTGCAACCATCGTCGAGGCCACATAGATAGAGCCTATACCTAGACTTGGAGAAGAGAAAGACTCGCCCAGAAAGTCATCACCCATCAACATCGTCCACACTTACTCATGTTGTAAAGCTGCTTAGGTCCTACAATTTATCCGGAGGTGTCCCTTCTTCCCACAATAAGAGCAGTCAGACCTTTGCTTCTACTATATAGCACCCCTCTGAAACTGGAGCATTTGGAAGCACCAAGAGATAGCATCTTGACAAAAACCTAAAGCTAAACATAGCAAGTCTCGAACATAGCACTTGTAGATGAGAAATAAATATTTGCATACTAACCATCGGGAGGAGATGCTGAAGAAGCCATCATGAGGGAGAGACAAAAAAGATGAAAAAAAAGAAGGAAGTATGTCAAAAATATAGCCTCACCAAGATTGCACAACTTCCAAGCAGTAAAGAAAGCACATAGAGAAAAGATCAATAGTAACCAAAGTGTAGTGATGAGAACAACACAACTACATGCACATGAACCCTCACTAAAGTGGAGCAGCGTACCACGAAGTGAGAAGACGGACCAAAAATAACCAGAACTAACCTGAAAATATTGTCACCCAGCCCTACACAAGAGCAAACAATTAAAATGAAAGTGTTGATCGGTAAAACGCAAGCAACAAACACCAAAACACAGATTTTGAAGGGTTAGTAATAGGGCCCCAGCCTTGAAACAAGCCCAAAAAGCTCAAAACGAAAATGGTAGTCTACAAAATGTTGAGAAAACAAGCCGAAAATGATTAGAAGATGATCGCTTAAGCTGAAAATCAATCGCAGCAAGCAAAAATCGGTCCAATCAGCAGCAAAAAAGCCAAAACTCAAACTTGAAAAAGTGTAAAACAGCAATAGAAACGATGATCTTGCTCTCTAATAACATGTCAAAAGTGGATGCAATGATAGAAGTGTAAAAAACTACTGTAATAAACTGCTGAACATAAGAGAGAAAGGAAAGAGAAAGAAAAACAGTGCAAAAGAAAAGAACATTGCACAAGGAATTCAAGAAGCAAAGAGATACTCAAGAAATGTTATCCATATACCAAGAAATGAGCCACCAAAGCCAATCAAGTGATGAATGATCACCCAACTCTTTTGACAGTAAAAGATAATCATTCACTACATACACTTCATGTATATCATCCCGTCCTTGGTGTGTGCTATAAGCAATCCCAATGCTTAAATCTTCATCTATTTGTTTAACATTATGGCTTCATTTATGTAATTTTGATCCTCTTCAAAGTTCCTGACACCATCATTCAATGCTTCAATAATTGGGTCTTTCTTATTCCTGGCCATTAGGAAACAGTGCTATAATAGTAGACAGTTTGTCAATTAATCCCCTGGTTCTCTCAGAATATAGCACCAATCCCAATGCTTAATAGCTCTATGGAAAGCTTATTATTTGGGGATATAATAGATTTCAAAAGATATGGACTTGGGTTGGATACTTTGGGTGGAACAATGTCAAACAGTGTCTCTCTATATGCTGCCTGGGTGCTATCTCACTATACCTAGTGTCAAAAAATCAATAATAACTTGAGCTCCCAATATTGGATCACCGAACTTTTTGATTCAAATCAAAGCTTAGGTCCCCTCTTCGAATGAAGCTATCAAGTTTCTATAATTTAATCTTCAAGTCTGAACAGAAGTTTTCTACACCCTGTCCACCACCTGTAAGTACCCTGTTTGACCTTGTAGGAATACCTTGAGTGGAAGAAACCCTTGTAAACCATTGTACAACCAAAAGAGGATTATAGGGCACCTATAGGACTCAAGGATAACCTGTAGATTGGTACGTATCTAGTGTAAAACTTGTAAAACTGTGACCACCACCTGTAAGTATCCTAAAAATAGGAGATACCTTGCACCTCTTCTAATCTTGTTCTAGACAATGTGATTGTGCACTCTATAGGCAAAATCAGAAATAACCCCTTTTCAAGTAGTCCAATTATGCCAACGGCTCCAGAAACATAGAAATTGAAAAACAAGGAAAACAATCTACACACATGGCTACACAGAATCTGCCAATTTGGGTTCTCCAGAAACCTTATCTCTCAGGTGCATGGCAGAGCCAACCGCATGACGCCAAATAGCAGACAAAATGAACCATGCCTTTCTTACCACCAGGCAAAAAAGAAATCAATGATGACAAATCTCCTTACTTGCAATACAAAAGAAGCAAAAGTCATTGGAAATATTGCATCTTCATAGCACAAAAGCAAGAGGAAGACCACCCACCAAGTTCTCCAAATAAATACTTTCGGACACATATGCCAACTCACGATTGAGACAAGACAATATACACATACATATATTTACCAATTATGCCACCAAGAGATCAAGTTTGAGAAAGACTTTATTTGCAAATGTGTTGAATATTATGAGATCAAATGGAGATTCCATTGCCTTTTCCAAGAGGGGTTTGGGCCTCTCTGACGGGCGATGGAGTATGAGGATCAAAGATACCTAGAATTATTCTTATTGGAGCTTCAACACAAAGAGAAACTTTTGAGGAGTAAGATAATGTCAGAGGCAAAGCTAGTTAGCCAATAGGTTCTTAGAGATTTCTTCAACACTAGCTCCAAAGCTAGTTTACTAGACACTAACATAGTAGTAGCACCGCAATACCATCCATGAGTCACGGTGGACCACACAACCATACTCTATAAAACACAACACTCACTACATTGTCAAAGTGCAGTGATGCGGAAGCGTAGGACAAAGACTGAGAGAGAGTGAACACAAAGAAGAGAGAGAAAAGGAGTGTAAACGCAGAAAATTTGCGGTGTAGTATGCTGTGTAAGAGTGCAAAAATACACAAGGGGACAAAGGAAATATCTACGTATGTCTCCAACTTGATGACCTTAATCTCCGTCAGCCCGAGCACAGCCTGTCTCAGCCAACAAATCTCAAGATCAAAATCTGAAATAATGAATGCTAGAGTGTACCACATGACCAACTATAAATAGCCGAAAAATAGAAATTCCTAGCACCAGGTCGACTGCATTTAATGCAGCCAACTGCAGAAACTATGCTGCGTGGCACTGTCCGACCAGCTGACGTGGCATCCACTCTGGTCGTACTGCTCTGCTGTCCGACTAGCCTACTGTCCAAGAAATGACACCGTCTAACATTGTCATGCCCAACATCACTACATTTGGCAAATTCAAGCCGTATTTGCTTGCCTCCAGAAAAAGCACCTCCTCTTGATAGACTCACTGTCTTGGACCACCCCATGACAGAGCTTCTTGCCTCAAGGAGAGTACAATGTTTCTAGAGAGTCGTACTAATCAAGGTAGGTCAGTTGAAGAGCATCAATACAGTTAGTTGTTTTTCATTTTCATTGTTGTTCTCGAGCCGAGACAACATGGTCAAATATACTCATTTCTTTCTCATGAGCCACTACGGCTTTTTGAAGATGTAAACAATAAACCTCTCTCTCTCTCTCTCTCTCTCTCTCTCTCTCTCTCTCTCTCTCTCTCTCTCTCTCTCTCTCTCTCTCTCTCTCTATATATATATATATATATATATATATATATGAGCATGCACACACATGCTCCCATGCACTCAATAGGTTGGCAAAAGGAAGGCTCTCCAAGTCCCCCCATTTTACATATATGATTTTCATGCTAATTCCTCATGTTAGATCATATTTTCACCTTGAGAAGCCTGATTCAATAGGCAAAAGCACATAGCCACACACTTTTTTTCTTGTTTTGAGGAGTTTCCCCAAACGGTACACCTTCAACACAATACCACAAGACTAACTTCTCCAAAGATTACAAATGCTTGAGATACTATCACAAATGATATGGGACATCATTGCAATGTATGAGTGGTGGACAAGTGGTTTGTCGAATGGACTACAAAGCACGAGCAAGGTAAAGCAAAGCTGTCCACTATCCCCAACACTATTTGGTACATTGATCACCTTGTCCTAATATTCAACTCACAAGTGGGGTTACAACACATGGATGAATTGGATGATTTTTGCACACAACAAAGACTATCAATAAACCTCAAAAAAATCAAGGTCATGGTATTTCAACATTTGGAAGAGTTATGAGATGATCACTCACAAAGGCAACCAACTGGCAGCAAAAGACTCATATGTATGTATGCATGGGCATTACCTTTGCACGAGATAGGCAACCAAGGACAGACCCACACAGGCCACACAGGGTATGCAGCACTTGCAAAGATGGAGTGACAATGACATGAGATCCATTTTTCGAAATTCAGAACAGAAGGATGGCTTTTGATACATTTGTACTCACCCCAGCTATGACATATGCACTACCCATTTATGATTGGCAATCGTTCAAGAGACCGCAAACCCTTATGATACCAGATAAGCCCTCAGTGCCACATGAGATCATTAGAGCAGAGCCTGCAGTACCCACGATAGCAGTACAGGCTCTACTTCAGGCCATCACTTAGAGCAGTTAGGTCAGATCCATGAGCCCAGACAGGCTGCCACACTGCCCTAGAAGCATCATGGACTATCGCCACACATGGTCACTACCTGTCACACTGCAATACTCCATTGCCTTACACAGCTTGAGTGCAGTCAATATTTTTCTAGGTAGAAAGTCTAAAATATCTTGAACATGGTGGGGATACCTATGAGCAAGAGTAATCAGAATGATAAAGCTGGTTAGCAGCAAGGCAAGCCTGTTTCTCAGACAAACAAGACAGAAGAAATACCAATGAGTAGGTCTGGCAGCATATGTAGCAGACTCGAGGGTTGGAAACACGAGGCTGACAGCATATGCAGGTCTGGCAGCATATGCAAACAAGTAGATCTGACAGCATATGCAGCAAACTCAAGGGTGTCGAAAACATGAGGCTACAGATGTAACACCAAAAAGATGCTACTACTTTTGATTGGCCAAAAGTAGTGACTGTTGCTTGGCTTCAATAGTCATGATGCTAAAAGGCATTTCCAGACTTAATGACAATGTGTGATCAAAGGAATAGAGACTTCAGTAAGATCAGATGGTTTCTCAGGATTTGATGCAGAATGTGCCAAGGCGCAATGGTAGGTTACATGAAGGGATATGAAACCAATCAAGTCCCTGTATAATGATGTAATGTATTGCGCATTGAGAAACTATTCTGCGTAAAATGACGTCATTGCAATCCAGCCTGGAAGAACAAACCATTTGAAAAAAGATATGAAATGTGAAGATCAAGTGCTCACCTACTGCATGCTAGACACAGGAGTGTCCCTGCTTTCCCTTGCTCTTCATAAGCTTTTCGTTGTCCTGGATTCTCATTCACAGCCTTTGCATATTTCATAAAAGCCCTGTGCACATGTTGCTTGAATTCAGAAGAACCCTCTGGAAAATCAGGTACGATATGCTGTCCACCTTCTTGCAACGCTTCAGAGTGCATATCACTCTCTCGCAGCGGCCCACTTCTTTCTGTAACAATGATACCTTCCTTCTGAACTCTATATGATTTACCAGGAAAATGGATGGGACCATCCCAATCACTAAATCCACTACGTCGCCTATCTAGCTCGTGAGGAGGAGAAAATCTCCTTGAGAACCTTGATGGACTGCCCCTTTCTTCCCATGGTCTGCGATTAAGGTGATTGCCATCGGTGAATTCATCATCCTGTCTGTCAAAATACCCATCAGACATGTCACGTTCTGAAAGTCGTCTACTCTGCATGTACATGTCAGAGGAAAAATCTTCCTCTCGTCCTCTTCTCTTGAATGGTTTATGATGCAAAAGCCTCTCTGCATCGGGAAAGTCCTCCAACAACTCAGAGTGTTTCCTTTTCCATGCTTTTCTCTCATGCTCATACGCATGCAAACGAGGCTCTATTCTTGAACCTTGCCTTGGACTAAAATGCGTGGCATTTCTCTTGGGACTACCTATGTCACCTCTAAACAATGAACCCCCTCCATGGGCATAATCTACTAGAGATTCTCTCAAAGGACTCCTTGTTTGCCTTAGTGAAACAACTTTCCTATGTTCATGTGCCTGTACATCCCTGAAGTCATTCGTATGGAGACTCCTTGTGTAACCATCTGAAGTGACTCCAAGACGAGCATTGCTTTCCATGCTAATACGCCTTTCTCGTGAGTCTTCAAATATATCATCTTGCCTACCATAACGAGATCCTTCCTTAGCAGCACCCACCAACCCAACATCCTCGTTGGCATACTTCCTGCAGGGAGGACTGCCAAATCTTCCACGTGTTTGAGTTGTTCCAGGATTATGGTCGCCTGCAATTGTCCTGCCAGACCACTCTGCTTCAGATGGATAATGTCCTCTACTGGTAATAGCTGACAGACTCTCTGTGGAAAACCTTGATATTGCATTATGAGGACTTGATGCCCTCCTTTGAGGGTGCAGATCAAGGCCATTTGAACGTGGGCTATAAGGCCTTTCCCTTCTACTGGAGGAGAAATCTAATTCTCTTCTTTCACCACGAACAGAGAGGCCTCTATCTTCAATGACTACCTGCTTTTGGCCTCTATCTTCCATGACCATCTGCTTTTGGCCACCAATCCCCAATCTTTGATCACGAAGAAAATCCCCTTTTGGCCCTTCCGATCTGAATGTGCCCAAAGTGGCAAACCTCGCATCAGCAGGCTCCACACCATAAACTGGAGCTCCTTCACTATAAGGTTGAAAACCTTGCTCTGCTGTGCCATTATCTATTAATGAAGGAGGCAAAGAGCTTGAAGATGGATCTGGGGGAAGAGAATAGAAAGTTCTTACTGTACCATCTTCGAGCACAATTGGGCATGGCACCAACATGCCATAACTGTCAATAGGTGTCTGATCTGCTTGACTATCAGGGATGCCTCCTCCCACCTTTGCTCCAACACCGGATGATAATGGTGGACCCACTTGCCTCCCAAGTGTCCCATTCCTTATCCCAACTGGAGATCCTCCAGTATAGTCTAATATTTGTTCGCCTGGCCCAGCCTGAGAGAGACCTCGACTTGCAAACTGTGGAGATGGAACAGAGGAAATACCCCGGCCTGGTGAACTAAGCCTGCGCCCAGCAAGCCTCCTTGAAACATAGTCATGATCAAGAGGGTGACGAGGGCCTCTTAGAGGGGACCTAGAATGATGCCTTCTAGAAGGCGATACCCGAGGCCCAACATCACGTCCTCGAGCCCTGTCTCTGTGGTGTAAACTGTCTTCTTCCCTCATTCTGTCTCTAAGCAGAAGAAAATCTTCTCTCATTCTCTCCCTTGGTTGAGGACTGACTCCTCTCGTTCTGTTCCTTTCTGGAGGGAGAGAAGGACTCAAAACTCTGTTCCTGTCACGGTGAAGAGGAGAGCTGTTTCTCCTGCCTCTCTCTCTTGAAAGAGGGAGAGGGCTGGGTCCTCTCAATCTCTCTCTGGAAAGAGGGCTCGCTCTTCTCAGTCTCTCTCTGTGTGACGGAAGGGGGCTGGCTCCTCTTGGCCTGTCTCTGAATAGTGGAGGGGGGCTGGTTCCTCTCAATCTGCCTCTTGATGGGCTGCCTCCTCTCAATCTGTCTCTTAGTAAAGGAGGGCTTGCTCGTCCCTTTCCGTCCCTGTGGTATCCCGGATCCCTGCCCATATCAAACCTACTACCTCCGCGACCTCTGATGTCCATGTCTCTGTGACTAATGTTGCTGTTGTGGAGGAACGAGAAAGAAACGTCAAGACAAGGTCCTGCTCTGTCAAACCAGATATATCAATTTCTGACAGGGTCCTGCTCTGTCAAGCCAGATATCTCAATTTCTGCAGGTGAAGAACCTCGAAACCTGCACACATCTGTGAAACTTGAATTGATTTAAACCCGCAGAGGAAAATGCTGTCACAGAAATCGTACATTCAATCCAGAGTCGTTCCACACCAAACGAGCTGATGGAATAAACCGACCTGCAAAGAGAAAAGCAGCAGATGGAGGCATGCAGCTAAAATGGCCAGAGAGAGACCACAGCTGCATCACCTGCCATCAGGACGGGACTAAAACACAGCGACGAGACCTACACGAAAATCCTAAAACGAAACCTTGACAGTGCACCGCGCACTGAATCAAAGCCTGTGTGTAGCAACAGACCCCGCGGGTCAGGGGTCTCCGCAGAGGAATGACTGTCAGCGCGGTTGCGAGCCGGAATGCCGAGGGAGAAATTAGGGTTGCATACCAATACCTGTGGCATCGGACGAAGGTTCCGGATCATCAATTCCATTGCCAGGTTACATAAGGGAAGGTTAACCAAGGAGTAAAAAGGTTTGCATTCGGAAGGGTTAAAAGATTGAATTAATCAAGCTTAAATCACATTATTAAAATTTTAATCCTGCCAATGGGGTCGCAGCTCAGCTAGTTCAAGTGTGGATCGAGGGTGCGTGAGTTCAAACCCTATGTTCATACAACACATTTGTGTAAAGACGGAGCTCTTGCACTCAAAACACTTAACTCCATTGTTCATTCAACTTGCACGAACCATAGCTCTTGCCTGCTCTCTCAATGTAATCAAGCTTCATTGTTCGTTCAACTTGCAAGCATTGTAGCTCTTGCTTGCTCTCTCAATGGTGGGCATTTAGTGTGTGAGCATGTGCCAAAAAGACACAAAACCTATACATAGCTATGTAGCATGACAATCTCCAAGAAGATATAATTCGAGGGGACATTGGGTTTCCTTAATTCTCTTTGTAGAATACAAAAGTATGTAGCAATGTTGTACTATGTCATATTATCCTATTTTGTCGTGCAAGGAAGACTGCAACATCAATCGAGATACCAAACTTAATGAGACTTAAAGCTTGTTGTACTGGGTTGCACAGAATCTTGGGAAAACTACATTCGTGAGAGAGAAAAGTGAATGGGCAATCCAAGCATCCAAGCATATGAGTTGGATAAAGGCAAACATGTAGTCCACATGACTTGACCATTTGCCATGTTCAATTAAGGCTATCACCACTTTCCATCCTTGATTTAGTGAGGTTTTGGTGATGTATAAGGGATGAGCTTGACCATCTATTATGGATATAAATGAGCTAACAAACTAGGTTGACACATGCAACAAGGTTTAGGTAATTTGATTATGTGTGTTTTTTGTCCAAGTCCTTGTTCTTCAACATTTTGGTAGAGTTTGATTTACTTTCCATTACTTGAACATAACGGTTGAATTGGAAATGCATTTTTATGAAGTATAAGTATTCTAAAAAGCGCTTACAATCAAGCGAAGATAACAAATTTAGTTCATGGATGTTGAAAAGCAAGCAACTTTGTTGAAGGTTATTGAATGTTTTACTTGAGTTTAAGGAACAATGAAAGTACTTAAATTTTGCAATTTTTAAGCCCATGGAGAATCAAAATGTTGAAGGGAATCAATTCATTCATTCAAAGTTAAGAAGTGTGGAATAGATCAAGTACTCTTTATTTCTTTGCTAACTTAAGATTATTCTATTCAAAAAGTGGTATTTTTTCCATCTCATTAGGTGTCCATACAAGTGGTTGTAGCACACAATTGTTGCTTCTTCTTTTTTCCCTAGAATCACGCCATGCTTCAAGCTCCTAGCCATGTCTATGTTATCAAATGTTGTCTTTATGTTGACATTAAAATTATCCTCAAATGCTTAATATATTGGAATGTCTTTTTTCATTTTTTTGGCAGGCTCTCTATTGTATTGCTAGACTCTTTTTCGACATTTGTTGTGTGGCTTATGTATACCTTGCCATTTTGCTTGCATGTTATGATGTAGATGAAGTGCTTAGTCTTATTTCACTACTTTGTCACTTTTGAACTAGCTTGTGGGTGTTACTTGAAGCTGGCACTGGATAATGTGGCTACACTAGAGATGATGGCAATGTTTATAGTTGCTAAGGCAATATTGTGGTGCGAATAGAAGTTTGGTTTCTTGTGGTTTTGCTCATATGTGCACTTCTACAAAGAATGACACTATTGTTAAAGACAATGTTTGTTTTTGGTTAAGCACATTAAAGGTTAACAAAGAGCCATATTTGATCACTTGCCTATTGCATATACGATTCCATAAAATGGATTAGTGCGGTTGTTTTGATTTGATCGTAGACCTCATTCTTAAGTAAGTATGTGACCTTCTCAATTGTCGCGACTAGCTTTTCATGACCGTAAGTGTTGTGGTTTGCTTCCATATAACCTTGTAGTGTACTATTGGCTTCTTGTTTTGTCACTTCTACTAGGGGCTCAAGTGATATGTTGAATCAGTCATGTAAAATCTCAATTGTATATGTGGATATTTTGTTTGTTTTGGTATCTAATAGTGCTTGGGTAACAGCTTTTCGTAGCAAATTTTCAATCATGTTTTTGTACTTGAGTTCGAATCTATTAGGTATCTCTTTTGAGGAGTCCTACATATGAAGTGGGTTTCTGTTAATTGTGTTGGATTATACCCAAATCAAGTTTTTGAAGCTTACAACAAGGTTTATAATTTGCAATTCAATTATGTTCTCTGGGCAAGTTATTTCTAAGTATGCACTTAAACATGCCCATCAAATTTTGGAGGTCATAATAGTTTGTGAAGTTGTTGATGTATGATGATAGTCTATGCTCCGTGATGTTTGCCATTCTTATTGGGCATGCTCTAGATGTGTGTGATGTTGCGTCTTATAGGAAGTTACTCAATTTAAAGTTTGGAGTTTTTATTTTTTGAATATGCATCTTAAATACATACATGCATATATTAATATGTTGATAAGAGGTTGCTCAATTTTGGAGTTATTTGATCAAAGTTGAGTGGTTTCAAACATACATCTTGAACGCCTCTACATACATAGTTCAATGCGATTACTTGAATTTTACAATGTTGTAAATTTACATATATTATGTAGTATTTCTATTGTATGTATCTCATATGGAATCATCTTTACCTTTGTAAGTCCTGTTTAATTGTAAAAAGGAGAAAATGAAATTGTATCAATATATTAATAAGAATTTTAATACAACTAATAATTTTTGAAACAAGAAAATGTTTCTTTCCTTGGTTGGAAGAAGTGTTGGAGGTCTTTTATGACACATTGTAATGTAGTTGGTGTGTATTTGATTGTGCTATAAATTTTATTTATGCGTGCGAGTCATATTATTTATTTTTGTGGATTTTCAACATTGTTTAATTGTCACACGATTGTAACTTGTTGTGCATAGGCCTGTGTTGATACTGCTTGCTCATGCTCGATAATTAAAAGGCAAGGAATAATGTGATTTGTGCTTGGTGAAACTGATTATTAGGTGAAGATGTTATTTTTCAAAGAGCACTTATGGTAAAAATGTTATTTTTTGGGTATTTATTTATTGGGTACTTGAGGAGCATGGAATTATTATATTTTGGATATATGTTCTTTCGTGTGATAGTTGTATGTGCGCAACTATGAATGGGTTATTTGAGGGCTAATTTATAAAAACATGGAATCATATTATTATTGTTGTCTTGATGTATAATTGAATTATATTAAAATTAAGATTTATAAATATCATATTTAGAAAAAATAGCTTACCTTTGAGAAAAGATTGGGAAAAAATGAACCATGCAAGGGAAGAGAAATGTATTGGCCTATTTTGAGATACCTTTTATATTTTGAGCACTAAGATAATAAATCATGCATGGAGGATGTGCTCATCCATACGGTGTGGGGGGGTGGGGGGATTGTATCCAATTGGTCTCTTGTGCATCTTATCTCTCAACTCTACTCTCTCACAATTAGTGGTTTTCTCAACTTTCTTCAATTTTGGTTTAAGCTATGGCGAATTCTTACAACATTGATATCAAAGCACAATGATTGGTTCTCCTATCAACATCAAGAAGAAGGCATCTATCCACCATCAAAGCATTCTCCATCTCCACCATCAACCATTATTGAAAGGACAGTTGGATAAAGCTTCTACACAGTGGTTTCTTGCCTTAGAGAGTGGAAGTGGACTTTTTGCTATTGCCAAGGTGAAAGAGATATTTCAAAATCTATCGTTGTCAAGTCTTCGTCTTCTTCTCAAGCCCATTTTCACAACATGAAAACCATTTATAAGGGGTTTGCTTCCACAAAAGTGGTTTTACCAAAGAAAGAGAGAGAGGCAATATTGAGAATAGAAGTGTATTGATGTTGCCTGAGGACACCAAAACCACTCTATTATCTCTTCCAACTCCAAAATTGTGTGCTGACATCAGTACAACAAGCAACCATAAGGTCCCAATATTTTTAATTACATCATGGATAGGTTGTGAGATCATGATAGCCTATAGACTTATACCTTATAAAAAGCTTAAATTTACAAAGTTTCTTTTTTTTAAGGTTTGTTGGTCATTTTCTCTATGAAGAGAGGGGGGAGGGGGGGTCATTTTAGAAATCACAATAAGAATTACAGAAAAGTAAGATGATGATTGAGTATATTTTTGTAGATTTTCAACATTGTTTTATTGCCACATGATTGCAACTTGTTGTGTGTAGGTTTGCATGTGACACTAATTGCTGATGCATGGTAGTTAAATGACTAGGGCTAATATGATTTGTGATTGGTGTGCATCTTATCTCTCAACTCTAATCTCTTGTAATTAGTGGTTCTCTCCACTTTCTTCAAAATTGGTTTAAGCTATGGTGAATTCTTACAATAAGTCATGGTGTTGGGCATAGCATCAGAACAAAGGCAGATGGATTTAGAAGTCTGACTATATGCATGTATCTCCTTTGACTTATGCAAGATAACATCACATACATTGGTCTGGGCGTAAATGTGCTCATTATGTGAATAAGTGCTTTTTGGGCAATTGTAGCTTATTGTGCTTTGTGACCATCTCAGATATGCAATTGTTGCCCTACCATAACCAAGCTGTGTACCAACTTTCAAACTCCAATTAGCTACTATCCATAGGAAGAGAGATATCTTCCTAGACTTCAAGTGGTCATCTAACCATTGTGGATTTCTTTTCTTGTGTAGTATTTGTACATAAGTTGCTTGTTATACTTGTGAACATATTCTTTGTGTATGGATATTTTTGTTTTTATTTGATCTATGAATTTTAGAACATTCTTATTGTCAATGATGCACTTGTATAGGCATTCTTATATATCTTCCTTAGTTAGATGTCAGTGTCTGATCACCTGTAGGAATTGCAGAAATGGCTAGTCATGTGGATGCTACGTTGAAGTGTGAAGGATGTGGTGATATCCATGTGTCTAATGTATTGACTATATGATGTCACATTGTTGGCACAACTCTATGTTGGGGGTAAGGTGCTTGTGCCTAGTAGCTCATGTATTAGTTACATTTGCAGTACCCACATACTCGCACATCTGTACATTGCAGGTGGCGAGTGCCCATCACTATCACTTCATTCTTTATTCTTTCAATTACATTTGAATAAAGGAAAGGTCGATCACTCATTGTGACTATTGGAGTTCCCACATCTTGTATCTTTGTCTCTCTTGCTCTTGCTCCTTCCACCATAGCTCTTGCTTCTGCTATGTGCTTTCACTTCAGGACTCACTCCCTTCAACTAGTATCAGAGCCAACTTCCCCGAGAGCTTGAGTTGACTTTACATTGCTTCAGCTTGTGGAGAAAAGCTTTAGCTCACAGTTTCAATGGCAACCATGGATTCTTCTTCTTGAGGTATGAATCTTGCTCTCGCTTCTTTCCCAGTTGCTCCCTCCACTTGAGGCTTGTTCTAGAGCTTCAAGACCATTGTCCAAGCTCCAATAAGTGCTTAGTACTACTTAGCACGAGTACAAGGAGTAGCAATAGGGACATCAACATCAGCATGATTTGTGCATGTTTGCTATCCACCTTCTTTCTCATCAGTTTGCCCCATCCTCTAGCTCATGGCACTCTTCTCGGCTCTTGGCAATCACTATCAATCATCCCTAACAGTCCCTGACATCGGTTACTTGAGACTTGGAGCTCCCAATATACATTCCTTGCTATCATAAATAGCATACCTACTGTTATATAAGTCTAAATAGAGTTTTCTCAAACATTGGAGCTTGTATATGCTTCTTGGGATGTCTGTATGCTTATGTATTGATGTCGGATACTTGGGGGATGTTATGCCTATGCTTTGAGCTCATTTTGGATCTAATTTGAGCATTATTCTTGATCACTTTGATAGTGATCTGATTGTTATAATAACCATGGCTGAAGCCTATATCAATGAAAGGCACATGCCTATTGCTCCTGGGTGCTTACCGATTATTCTAGGTGATATACCAATGCTTATGGTTCATGTTACATGCTTGGTTATGCTTCTAGATTTCCTTTGAGTTGAGATTAGAGCTTTAAATCTTGACATTGATTGTCATTCACTATTATGTATGGCTATTTGATGCTCCAATAAAAAGAGCTTTGCAAGCTACTTGGGTCAAATGCTCCCAAATATACACTACTTGGATCTTGGATGTATGGATGCTTTCCACATGATGTTCTGAGCTTTGTTTGTTGATCGGGCATTGGACTTTCATTCTCGTGGGAGCCACTTCTTGACATTTGGATATTACATTGAACTTTTGGTTATGCAGTGGGTCCTATAGAGAGATCATGGGACTTGGTGACATGTACATACTCTTATCATGCTTTACGCACACAGTTGATGCTTAGTGATTTGATCTGACATTACTTTTGGGTTGGCACCTATCCTTGTCACGATATTAGCAATGATGTATGCATCTTGGTTGGTTGTGTTACTGAGCTTCCATTACATTGCTCAATCCATTGTGCCTTTAGTTGGTCTCTTATGTTAAATGTGAGATCCACTCTATGCATGATGGTTATGCCTATGGGATGTATCTCAATCTGACACATTGATTCTTTGATAGTTATCGTTGCTAGTCGCATATTCACTCATTGCTAGTTGGAGCTATTCCATGGCAGTTGTAGTTTGTTTTATATTAGTGATTGCCCCTTTTTTTGCATTGATCTCTTATTGATATACTTCATCTTCAACGTGTTATAATTGTGGTTTACTGCACTATTTATACAAGTAATTATCTTCATTTGACAGTTCTTTACATTGAGTTTGCGGCCAGCTCATTGCTTAGTTAGTACCCCTTATTTTTTGCTTGATCTGATAGTGTCTTATGACTATTTGCAATAATTATAATAGTGTGTTTTGATAGTTTGTGCACTTATTTTCCTTCATTATGGCTAGTGGCTCAACTGATATTGCTATCTTTAATGTTGACAAGTTGGATGGCACCAACTACGGCTGGAAGGCCCAATTTTGGCAAGTTTTAGTGTAGAAAATGCAAGTCAGGCCCTTAATACACAAGGATGCCAAGCCCAAACTTATATGATGTAGATGATTGGGTTGAGTTAGATGAGCTATGTAAGTCCACCATCATATTATCCCTCTCTAAGTAGGTGTTTTATAATGTTACCTCTGATGGGTAATCCACATGGGAATTATGGGAAAAGATTCGCAATGTCTACGACAAACAAAGCCCCACTTCTTAGATGTATTGGTTGAAGCAACTCATGGACCTTCATATGAAGGAGGGCACTTCTATGTTAGCCCACTTAAATGAGTTTCATTCCATTATCAATCATTTCTCTTCACAAGCGATTGAATTTAAGGGCACTCTTCTTCCCTTGTTTCACTTAGTTATACTGCCTAAATCATGGGATACTTTTTGCACTGCTATGTGTGCCAATATACCTACTAATGGGTTATAGTTGCAGGATGTAGAGGATGCACTCTTAACTGAAGAGCCTGACAAGAAGAATATTGATGCTTCCTACACCTCTCATGCTTTGACAGTTAGAGGCAATAATGGTAGGAGCGATAATGACCACCGTGGGAGAAACTCTCAACAGTCTCACTCTTAATCACATGGACAATCTCATAGTAAGTCATCCTGTGGCCATAAGTTCTTGTTGACTTGTCATTATTGTGGGAAAGCAGGGTATATTTGGCCACACTGCCATAAAATGCACAAGGACAAGCACAAAGAAAAGGGTAAGTGTAAAGCACATGACAAAAAATGATGATCGCAACATTGTCCCTAACAAGTCTAGTGTTAAGATTGAAGAGACTAATATTATGCAAACTAATTTTGATGATGGTTTCATACTTACAACTTCTTTTATTGATACTTTATAGCTGACTGATGCTTTGTTAGGGTATACTTAGTGTTGGTTGATAGATTTAGGAGCTTCTTTTTATGTGACCCCTCATAAGGAGTGGTTTTACTCCTATCGCAGTTTAACTAGATCTGTCCATTTGGGTAATGACCCGGCATCGGAGATCATTGGTATTGGTGATGTCAATTTGGTTCAGGTTGCATGTTTACTCTTCATGATGTATGACATGCTCCGACTCTCATGAAGATATCTCTATTGGCACATTGGATGATGTAGGTTATGTAGTTTCTTTTAGTGATTCCTCATGGAAGATTACACATGGGAATCTTGTCATTGCACATGGTGCTACGTCTAATACTCTCTATCCCTTGCTTGTATTTGGTTAGTTGACTATATTTTGGCAATGTGGATGTAGCTCCACATGTACCTATGTGGCATCATTGCAGTGGGCACATGTCCTTGAAAAAAATGAAAAAGCTTATTCATTTACAGTATCTTTTGCCCCTTGACTATAAATGCTTTGAGTATTGTGATCATTGTTTATATGGCACGCAGTCACACAATATGCATAAAAAGTTTGGTATGACATGCATGGGTGAGCCTTTAGCTCTTGTTCATTCGGATGTATGTGGTCCCGTGCCCTGCAAGTTATTAGGTGGCATGAAATATTTCCTTACTTTCATTGATGACTCTATGCATAAGGTCTGGGCATATCCTATTAAGTAGAAGTCGAAAGTCTTGGCTATGTTTTAGCATTGGCTTGCTTTGGTTGAGAACCAATCTGGGTATATGCTAAAATACCTATAGTTAGATAATGGGGGTGAGTATGTCCCTAAAGCCTTTGATCAGTTTTGTGACGAGAGGGTATTAAGCGTCAGTTGACCTCCCTATACACCCCACCTCAGAATGGTATGGCCGAGCGCATGAATAGGACAATTTAGGAGTAAGTTCACAATATGCTTAGCTAGGTAGGCTTGCCACAACATTTTTGGTTTGAGACAGTTACTATTGCCGTACATTTGATAAATCAGTCCCCATACACTACTCTTGATTATCAGGTTGTAGAGGAGGTATGGTTTAGAAAACCTTCCTTATATGCTCATTTGTGTATATCTCTCTCCAATAGTCACAAGTTGTAGAGGAGTTCCCACATCTTGTGTGTGCATATCTCTCTCTCTCTCACTCTTGCTCCTTCCACCATAGCTCTTCCTTCTACTCCATGCTTCCACTTTAGGGCTCACTCCCTTCACTTTGTTCGATGGTTGCAAATTAGCAAGGTAGTTATGCGATATCACCAAATAATATAACAAGATTTTTGTTGAATGGGTTGAGTAATGAGCTTGGTAAACGTTGACTATTTAGCAAACTATTATGTTGAATGTTGTCTCTATCAACATGGATATCTTGTCAATGATGATTGTATCTGCTCCTCTTATTGCAATGAAGCGCTCATTTGTCTCTTGTAATGATACAGGATACCATTGTGTGCATGACAATACCTTGAACCGATGGTGGACCTTATTGGAGAGACTACACATTGTCTAACTACATCAACTCATGTGTCTACTATATTAGTAACTTGCTCTTATTCTTAGCAATGAGGCCATGACTATACTAGGATATAAGGAAGAATTTTCCACTGTCAAGCATGCCATCGATTATGTGTTGCCTAGATGATGCATTGATGAGTTGATTGTATACCACCTATAGTCCTATTATTAGAGTATTCTTAGGTATCATTGTGTACTCTTTTGTGAGTTGCATCATCTTTATTCATGGGGATGCCATGCTGTTTTAATGCTTGATATATTGTTTGAATTTTTGTGAATGTTGCTTGGTTGTCTTTGATGAATGGGAATTTTTGGATGATCATATTCATCAGTTGGTGGGTCCAGTTTGAGGCTAAATTTTTTATTTATTTATGCTTAGTGATTTGCATTTTGAGATCTTCCTTGTTCACCATGCGACCACTGAGCTAGCATTCAATGCAGTATGATTATGCTCTAATTTCGTTACTTATTATTTTGATCTATGATCTAGAGCTTGCTTGTTGTTCCTTGTTCACCATGCGACCACTGAGCTAGCATTCAATGCAGTATGATTATGCTCTAATTTCGTTACTTATTATTTTGATCTATGATCTAGAGCTTGCTTGTTGTAATAATGTGTCGAAGAGGAAACTGTTAGTTTAGTAGGCCAGATGGAAATCAATGAATCATACTAATCTTTCGTGTTGCTAGATGGCATTTCAGTATTAATCATCCCTTAGATTGGTAATCGACTAAAGATCAAGCCACTTTTAACCATGTTTCCAAGCCAACTCCACTAGATATGTGTCATTTATTACTAACTCCAATAACTTGGTCTAGCTTTCCGGGTATTTAGGACACTATTTTGCCGTAGTAGTCCAACTTATATCATCGAATGCTTAAGAACTAAGCAAATCTACTCAGTTCTTTTATTTCCCTTTACAATATACATGCATGGGCAGGTCTCTAGATTGGGCACTAGAATGCTACGCCTAGGATAGCTATGGTTTCCCTCTTTTTTCTTGCCATACTTGTGGCGGTTTATCTAGGAAATTTGCTTAACTGTAAGAAGATTGGTTTTAGAATATAGATCCAATGGATCTATCAATACATCTTCTTTTAAGTTCCTTTTAATTGTTTCCTTCTCCATCTTTTATACAATTAATTTCTTTTATTTATTTAATCATCAACAAACATTCAAAGAAAATCAACTAATGTTCCACAAACTATAAACTTTAATTCCCTTTTTAAAACGCAAACCCTCTTTGTATTGTGCAATCCATCATTGCTTTTTAATGTTTAAATAATTACTTCATTCTCATTTTTCGATTAAAACATCATTCTCTCCTCTCTTTAAACTAAACATCAATCATGATAAAAACAAGTTCTTTCCACACACTTACGCATCCACATACACAATTCATTTTAAACCCAATGTCTTCCCTTAAATAATAAATTACTATAGTAGCCCTCCACTCTTTACTTTCTCAATCATCTAAGTAATGTTTATATGAATAACATGTAAAATTCTAGCATAGACACCGAGGCTTTCCCTCATGCCATCATGTTAACCAACTGTGAACTTTAGTGTTGTTTAAGAATTGTATATTTAATATTTCGATAGTAATTATTTCTTATTAATTATTTTTTATAAATAATAGAAAATTCACCAATAGTAATGTTGATCAAGAATACCCATATACTTCCCTTACCCCCATGTGACACGAATCAACATAGTGTATATATTCTTGTTTTGTATACATTCATAAACACAATGTTTCATGTGAGTATTTTCTTAGAAAATATCATTAAATTGATTGATTTTTCTCTAAAATTTTAGAAAATTCATTGAAAAATAGAAATGATAAATTTAACTTCTCCGTGAAATATCATGCTTTTTTATGTGAAAATATAATTTTATATCAATAACAACTCTTATTTTTACTCAAAATAATCACTTTTTGAATTTTAAAACATATTAAACCATCTTTGAAATTCTAAAAATTTTAATATACTTTTCATGGTATGAAATTAATAAAAATATTATATTTAATAAATATTCACTCACAAGTTTTATAAAAAAAATCTATGTAATTTTAGAGTAATTTTTTTAGTATTTTTTATTTTTAACAATTAAATTAGGCATCAATAAATGTTAGCAACCATTCAAAGTGAAAAATCAAGCTTTGAGACATTGCATACGGATTCTAACAGGAGAAAATTATAACATCATATAACTTTTTTTGTTAAACGAAAGGAAGCACTTACTTGGTAATACGTGGGTCGTAATCATGTCCTTGGAAGCGCGTCCTTTGTAGTCGAGCCAAGAAATTCAGTCTACCCAATCATCTCAAACAGCAAGCTCTCCACTTTCCTCATCCTCGAGATTCCCCACTTGCCAATTGACTTATTGCGATATGAATACTCCTTATGACTTTAAAGATTGCTTTAATTAAAAGCTTAATAGAAATAACCATGGCTTCTTGAATGAAGATGACAAATGAAGGGGAAGATATTAATTGGAAATCTTGGCCATCTATGCACCAAATTGCGTGCAAAGCCATGTGATTGAAATATGGGAAATTCTTCTCCTAGCCTACCACTTCAGTTTGCCCAAGTATATTGAAGCTCCATGTTGATCATAAGGGGTAAAGGCATGGCGATGGTAGGAGAATGAAGGCATTGATGATGCCTCTCTCTCTCTCTCCTTGCTCCGATGATGATCTCTCTATTCCCCTTGTTGTCATAATCATTTGAATTTTCTCTCCCCCTCTTGCAGAAAGAATGGCGCCATTGATGATCTCTCTCTCTCTCATTCATTGCGCCATTCTTGTTTCTTTATGACCCCTTCCTTCTCTCGTTCTCACTAATGGTGCCTTTTGAATGGATCAATTGCACCCTTGGCAATAGCTTGCCCCAAATTTAAAATAGTGTGTTAATAGATTCTTCTAAATGGGAAAATCGAGTTGTTGCTTCCTGCTCCAATTCAAATTATTCTCCTTAAGAGGCATCGACTTTGATATAACTTGATCTTGAGCACTAACTATTGCGGCCAAGATGATGACGACCAAGAAACAGGATGAATGGTGCCCTCTTGCATCATGTTTTTACAACGGCCCTCTTCATTATTTTTTTCATCTTTTTTTAAATAAAATTGAACTCCTCCTTAAAAGCTTCGACCTCCTTACCCTTAATCTCATCAAACTTCCAAATAACCCTCCTACAACTATACCCTTTGAACCATTAAAATCCCTCTCTCAAACATCTAATTTTTATGAGATGTATCCTATGGGTGATCTTATTATAATTTTGTGCGTGACACACTAACATTCCCCCCCCCCCCTTTTGCAAACTCTACAAAAGATGAAGATAACCATCTTGATCTGGACTTATGTACCCATGGTAAAAGAGGAAATCCAAGACTACAAGGGCACACTTGGGCTTATATAGGCTATTGGTTTAAAGAATCATTTCAATTTCATGTATTGGCAACAGTATAAAACTCTCTACTTATCCATCTATGTTGCAGGGCTCAAAATTATTGCAACTACCCCATATAGATCCACCTGCCTATATTCTACGATTTCCCATTGACTTTAAGATTCTCTCAAGCACAACATGCAAGATTCAAACTATTATTGCTCTTATCTACCCCAATTACCTTGCAACATTTTATGCTTGTCAGGTGTGGAAGTCGAAAGCGTAAGTGTCAATGTACCCAATTGTCCTTTCTTCAGTATCAGTGATTGGTGGTAGGTATAAAATGACTGAGAGGACCAAGACTGTCCCCAATACTCCTAAGATTTTATCATTGAATCTACATATATCATTAGGGTCATCATACTATCCTTCTTTCATTACTAGACTGGAAAGATTGTTCTCCAAAGACAAACAACTACGAACATTGCATCTGCATTAAATTAATGTAAAAAGATGATAATAGTATCTCAGATGTATACAAATTTGGTTAAATTTTTGGCAATTAGTAACATGTTTCTAGGTTTTCTCATTTCTCCCCCACTTAATTGCGAAGCGTCCTCCCAAGCACTACAACGAGCATCACAAACATCAGCATCACAGCTACCACGAGCATTGCTACGCATCTTCAAAAATAAAATCTACTCTCCCCCACTTAGTTGTAAAGCATCTCGCAAGCACAGCTACAAGATCTGCAAAAAAACACATAGAAGACTAGTAGACGCTGAAAAGGTATAAAAAATATTGACTTATGTCGTATGATAGATTAAACAAGCAAGGAAATTTAATACTACAATACCAAATAGAACTCCTATGGTTTAACTCCTAACCCTCCATGTTCTACTAGAGCAACCAGTCATCAATGATCCCTAACTCCCAACTTCCCTTGTTGCTTTCTTTTTCTTTCTTGCCTGCTGGTTGATTTTTTTTTTTGTCAAAAGAGTATATGTATTTATTCTCCTTCCCAAAAGGTCCCACCCCAAAGAGATACAAGGTATCAGATGTAGGGCACTCGTCAAGGAAATCCATATAGCCTACTAGGACCTTAGAGGCAATGGTTATCTTCTTTTGTTTTTTCTTTTTCTTTTTTCCTTTATTCTTTAGGGCTTTTTTTTCTTCTTTTATTTTTCTTTCTAAAAGAATATATAGATATACTCTCCTGAAATTAATTTATTGTCATTTTAAGTTTGAGTCTCTTGACTTATAGAAATGACTAGAAGGCTAGATTTTCATCACTAAATTGAACTTTTGAACATTTCAGCTCAACAGCTTTGCTCAAGGATCTAATCTAGCATATAATATCAGTCACACCTTTCCTAAGAAAAGGAAAAGACAAAGATACCCACCAGTTCAACATCTCTCATCCATGCTACCCCCAATCAAAATTTCACCTACCCTACATTACTAAGAAAGCGACAAAGTTATAGGAGTAAAATCTATTGGATTCCTAGGTAGTCACCGCATACATTAAATTTCACCAGTCATGCACACACACACACCATCCCTTGAAATCACTTCCTAGTGCTAATGTTCCATCCTATGTGGGTGGACTCTCATATAGACTGAATTGGTTATATTGCTTTCGATTTATTTTTGTTCGAAAAGTTTTGTTTCTTGTTCATTTGTAATCACTTAGCCTCTTGAATCTTTAAATTATATATATGTGTGTGTGTGTGTGTGTGTGTGTGTGTGTGTGTGTGTGTGTGTGTGTGTGTGTGTGTGTGTGTGTGTGTGTGTGTGTGTGTGTGTGTGTGTGTGTGTGTGTGTGTGTGTGTGTGTGTGTGTGTGTGTGTGTGTGTGTGTGTGTGTGTGACTCTTTATTTCAAATGAATTTGTATATATAGATTTAGTATGAAATGACCTATTATGTATGTGGATATTGCAACTCCAAAATTTGTTGATAACAGTATATGCAGTAGTGTTTAAATTAAAAAAATAACCAAATCTACACATAAATCATACACTAACTGGTACATCGTTAAAGGATTAGATAAATAAATAGTGAAACTCCCCTAAATAGAAATAATTTTCATATGCTCATGTCACAATCTCGAGCAATTGATCTATCCTAATTCTTCCACCGTTTATTTGTTTAAAACATTTCATTTCTCCACTTGATAACTATTCTCCCATATAGAACTGTCCACCTAGCTAAACTTAAGTATCACTAACTCCCTAGCACTGAAAGGAAGACATTAACCATGCGTGCAACTAACTACCTAACTACGTGAAAACTAAGCTACCTAAGCTACAACGCGCGAGAAAATTTCCACACAAAAGAAGGGCATAAACAAATCTTGATGGAAATTTTTCTTCTTTTTGTAGTTTTTTTCATTTTTTGGTAAATTATAATAAAAAAGAATCTAAGAAAATAAAATATCTAAACTAAAATCCTCACACTCTCTAAAATCTTCTAACATAAACAACAAAGTCAACCCAAAATCATATACACTATCTAAATCAAACCTATCAACTAAACTATTAGATATAGAATGCTCATGAATAGCTTCTAGCATAACCACATCAGAGGTCAGAGACTCGCTATTGGGCGCATCACTAAAAACTTCAATCACATCATGGAGTGGAGCCGCAGTGGCATCATCATAATAGGGCATAGGTGCCACTAGTAAACATCCTAAAGAGTAGCCCTCCATCGAATCCATATACCAACAAATATAATCCCATTAGGGACAACTGACATTTACTTGATCATTAGGATATGATGGTGTAAGATGGTAAACAGAAGCTTGATATCGGGAAAATTCTTGATGCTCTCTACCCACCCTATACTGGGCAACACCACGCTTAGGTGAGAATACACTATCATAATCATGGCATTGATAAGTGTAACCAATAGCATCTTGCATGATAGTGGTACCATACCATAACATCGAAAGTAAGTGTGACACTGCCAACACAGGAGCTACGTATGTACATAAAGATGCCCCTGACACTGTCTACAACCAAATGGTGGATGATATTGCAAAAAAAAAAAAAGATTACAAAAGAAGAACTGCAACAGGCCTCTCCCCTTGATGCATATAAGAACTTGTCATGTGTCTGAAAATGCAAAATACTATAAGGCCCGTCATGAATAGGATCAGAACTATCATCATCAAGATGAGGGTAAAGTGCATCCATCCATAAAAAAGCCATACTTGCATCCCATTAATCCCCCCTCCCTCTCCCCCTCCCCAAGAAGAAAAGAAATCCAAATGTAGATTAATTGGGGGTTATTCTAGCCACTATCTAGCTATATCTAGTTACCCTAGTCACAAAATGTTTAAGGCAGAGGCCATTAGCTCTAAATGTCTCATTCTCAGCATTAATATCTTGTACATCTATTAATAACCTTAAAAGATCCTAACTAGCAAATTTTTGGCTTCCCCGAAAATTTATAATAACAATTGTCATAAAGTAAAACTAAATCATTCTCCTTACACTCTTATACTTTGATATATTAATTATGCCTAGCTTTTTGGCATTTTACCATTGCTTCTAAGCTTTGTAATGATAACAATCGTTCCTCATCTAACTTTACTAATTGTAAAATCCTTTGCTTCAACGATTCAGCTTCCCCTAACCTAACGACAAGGCTACTTGTAAGGTAGGCAATTCTTGCTCAATAGGGAATATAGTATTAGTTCCATAAACTAAGTTGAATGGTGCATTTTGCACTGTCATCTTGTAGGTAGTTCTATAGGCCCATAATGTCTCATACAGATGCTCATCCCAATCTCGCCTATGAGAAGCAACTATTTTAGTTAAAATTCCACAAATATTTCAATTAGTTACTTCTACTTGGCCATTAGCTCTAGGGTAATAAGGTGTTGATTTGCAATACTTAATCTTATATAGTAATTCGCTAATTAAACCATTCAAGAAATGGGAATCTCAATCACTTATTACTAATTCCAGTGGGCAACCAAAACATGTTATGATATTCTCATACATAAACTTAGACACCTCAATGTCTTTATGTGTCTTAAGTGCTTTTGCTTCCATCCACTTTGTGATATAATCAGTACAAACTATAATATATTGATTTGACCAATATCGTGTGGTCCCACAAAATCAATTCCCTATTTCCCAAAGGTGCTAATGCCAAGATAGGGGTCAAAGGTGTAGCAAAACTTTTAGAAGGTCGACTAGTCCATTGACTTATATCACATTTTTGACAATAATAATGAGCATCCTTAAATAAAGTAGGCCTCCAATAACCAGCTAACAAAACCTTTCTTATTATTAATTCACCAGCAAAATGGCAACCATAAGGTTCATCATGTAATGCTTTAAGAACCAACGGAACTTCATCTTCTTGTACATATCGATGATAAATACCTTCTCTTGGAAATTTTTTATAAAGGTAACCCCCTAATAATTCATAAGAGCGTGCATGCATCAATATTTGTTGCTTTTTTAACTTATATGCACCAAGTGGATATCGAGCTGTGCTAAGAAAATTAGCAATATATAGTGTACCATGGTACTTATGTCTCCATAGTAAAAAGTGATGCATCTGGTAAATCATCTTCCACACCTTCCTCCTTACCTAATGTTAATAATCGTGAGAGATGATCTACTAAAACATAAGCTCTACCAAGATGAGTAACTATTTGAAAATCAAATTCTTGAAACAATAACATCCAATAAATTAAGTGTCCTAAAAGTTCTACTTTATTAAGCAAGCACTTTAATGCTTCATAATCAAAATAAATATTATATTTATTTCTCAATAAATAATGATAAAATTTCTCCACTACAAAAACCATTGATAAGCATTCTTTCTCAATGGTGGTGGTATAATTTATTTCTGCATCACTTAGGTTACAGCTTGCGTAATAAATCGGATGATCCACCTTGTTATCATCAGATTGACATAAAACAACTCCCACAGCATACATAGATGCATCTACTTGGATATGGAATTCCTTCTTCCAATCTGGGGGTGCCAATATTGGTCCTTCAATTAAGCTTAAGAAATTAAAATGCTTCTTGATAGCTAGTAACCCAATTAAAAGGAGTATCCTTTCATAGTAAATTTGTTAAGGGTGAGGCCACTTTTGCAAAATCGAAAATGAATTGTCGATAATAATTTAAATGCCCCAAAAAACCTCAAAGTTGTTTAAGGTTTGTTGGTGGTGGAAGCGCAAAAATCTTAGTAACTTTAGCTAGATCCATAGCAATTCCCTCCTTAGAAACTATATGCCCCAACAATGTTCCTTTTGGAACTCAAAAAACACATTTATCGGGATTTAATGATATGACTACCTCATCACTACATTCAAACACTTGTGCCAATTGATCAAGCATTTATTTTGTTGTTCCATAGACACAAAAGTCATCTAGAAAAACTTCCATTCACTGTCGAAGAATGTACTGGTAAGCTGCAATCATAACCCTTTGGAACATTGTGGGTGCATTGCACAAGCCAAAAGGCATCACCTTATAAGCGAATGTACCCCACTCTGTAGTGAAAGTGGTTTTAGATTGATCTTTAGGATGAATTAACACTTGATTGTAGTTGTTAAACCCATCCATAAAAGAATATAGCTCGTGGCCTGCAACTTTATCCAATACTTGATCTATAAATGGCAAAGGAAAATTATCTTTGTGTGTTTTACTATTAAGCTTTCTATAATAAACACAAATGCAGATTTTCTTGCTATTATTCTTTGGTACTACCACAATAGGAGAAACCCATTCACTATATGCAACAAGATATATGAATCTCGTACCAAGAAGCTTAGTGATCTCAGCTTTCACCAATTTTGCATACATAGGATTTGTTCATCACATTGACGTTGACATACGAGGTTTGTGCTGGGTTCTAGATCAATATAATGCTGACAATGTTCAGCATTAATACCCATAAGGTTAGTATAAGACCAAGCAAATCCCCCAACATGTGCTTGTAATACTTCTTCAAATCTCTCTCGATCTTGGGATTCCAATTGAGCCCCTAAGTTTAAGTATTTTCCTTCTGCCATTCCTATCAAACTACTTTCACTTCAGGCTCTTCAATAAACAAAGAGGCTATTTTTTGTGGCTTGAGTGTAGGCACATCTTTTGATATTTCTATTGATACATTTTCAAGCAGACTATGCCTGGTACTAGGTTCTAGTTCTTCTTCCGTTCGCATTCACAATGTACCAAGGGTAAAGCCCTATAAGGCACAATAGCTAAATTATCCCGAGTACCCTCAATCATTTCTATCATATAGACATCCAATATATCAGATAATAGCTTACTAGTATAACTTCCTTGTATTTTACTCAAGCCATGCAAAATAGGCTTCAAATTTCTATTATACTTTACTGTGAATGTGGTATTTATAGAGCCTATTATTTGAGAAATATGCTCTTGATCACATAGAAATTGAGCATGTAATATTTGACGATAACAATGTAAACTTCTATTTTTCTTTTCTAAACATTCTTGGTCATTCAAATCCCAAGACCATTGAATAGTGCTAAGCCTAAGGATGATCAATGAATGTAAATCTTCATCTTCCTCACCTTGAATTCGATACCCTAAATAGTGTATAACTTGTTTTAGCTCTAGAAAGTCCTTAAGTGCCAAAGGTTCAAACCCTCTAAGCTCTAGTTCAACTCCATCCCCATAAACAATAAAATCCACTACTCTTTCTTTGGAATGGGGTAATACTACCTCACATATACTTGGTAGGCGAGCTTTGCTTGATTTCAATTGCCTTCTATGAAATCCCCCTAGCTACCCTTTAGAATAATGAAACGGCTTTTGCCTATTGCTTATAGAGCGCTTAAGGGAATGATATAGCCAAGGAGCGGTAGTAGAAATTTTTGCTTGCAATCTAATTCTAGAAGTAGATAGAGATTTACTTCTTTTATAAAATTCATTTGTTTGCTCACATTCAATTGAGCATTTTCCAGGAATAGGCGATATTTGTTCCATTTGTTGTACATCAATATTTAATTTAGATTCTTGCTCTTCTAAATACACATCTAGAAGTGAAATTTCTTCTAGATATCGCCTCTCCCTAAATTGGAATTCTAAATTTTCTTTTTGTAACTTGCCAATTTTCTTCATTGCTTCATTCATAGTTGTCACTAATGCCTCACATTCTATTTTCAAAGCCTCATTTAGTTATCTGATTATCCTATCATGATTATCATGGCGTTCATTAAAATCTTCTCTCTCTTTCTTCTTTTCTAGTAGCTAACAATCTTAAGATCTTTTAACAACAACTAGAAGTTATTCAAACCCGAAAGGAAAAATATCTATCTCATAAGGAAATGTTGTAACTAAACTCTCCTCGAGTTCGTCATGATCATTCTCAATAGTATCGACTTCCTCCATAGTTATTGAGGAGCTTATTGAAATTTTGTCTAGGTCTAATGTCCTCATCTCATCCTCCTCCTCCTCTTTTAAGCCATTAGTGAAAAAGATTTCCGGTCTATTATATGCAAAAAATGCATCCCCAAGGTCACCTTCCTTCTCATCTTTGCACAATCCAAGACATGCTTCGAAGAATGAATCATTCAAATCATTGAATTCATGGATTACATCCTCATGATAGTTATCCTCCTTTGTTGAAACCATTAAACAGTCTAGGGTTGTATCTTCTAAGGTGTATAACTAGTGAGTAATATCCCTAACAGAGTCATTATCTGATGAAAAATTAACAACATATTCACCAATACCCACTTGTTTTGCTTTGTTAGGTTGATGCACAATATTCACCTCTACATTTTCTGCTCTTGTTGGTTGTTGTGTTTTAAATAACCAAGAATAAGGCCCTTCGTTATCGGTCCTCTCTATTTTTAAATCATAGAATTCACTATTGGATTTTTCATCCATCTCACTAACTACTTCATCTCGTGACTCTCTCAAAAACTCTTTTGCAATAACTTGTATCTTGACCCTATCATTTCGAGGACCAATCGCAATTGAACCTTTATACCAATCTTGAGTGCACCTTGCTTGGTATAACCCGACCCATCAACATAGAATATGAAGAGATATTTGACAATGAGAAAACTACTAGGTAATTCACATGACATTATAGTCCAACAATGTTAACCTCAGCACAAGAAGAAAGCGAAAAAAGTGGAAAAGTGCAAGTTGGGTCACCTAAAAGAGGTGGCCCAGAAGGAAATCAGACATAACAGAAGAAGCAAGAAGGGAAATAGTCAAAAGTGCAAGGGTAGCCTCAAAAGCTAAATCAAAGGCAGAAGCGCATTTTTAAAATGCAAAGGCATCACCAAAATTTTGTAAAAGAGCGCCAGGCTCCCTCCTCTTGTGCAAATTGTAAAGGGCAGAAGGGCATGGGTAAAGAGAAAGATTAACTAGAAGGGAATGGGAAAAGAGGAAATTGCCATAATGGCCAGTTATGTAAAAAAGGGGATGGGTGCCCAAAGGGATGAGGGCTTTGTATATAAATTCAAAAAGTGAATGAGAATCTCATTCTTTAGTGTGTGGCAAAGTGGACTCTTCTTCTTTTTTCCTTCTCTTCTCTTGCTTGCTTGTGAGTGCTTGAGGGAGGGAGTGTGAGTGAGTGAGGGAGTGAGCATGTGAGGATGAATGATCTTGGAGATGAAGCCCTCAACCATCTCCTCTCTTATTCTTCTCTTCTATTCTCTTCTCTCTTCCTCGCGCGTGGTTATGGAGGATAGAGCTTGGAGGAAGAGGCTTGGGGATGCTTGAGCTTGCATCACGAATCGTGGAGCTATCGGAGTGCTTGAAAGAGGAAGCAACTCAATCGGGCATCAATGTAAGCTCACTATACTTGTAGAGAGGGTTAGCGCGTTGGCTATGTGAGAGGTAGCCATTAGTGCTTGTTTGAAATGCTTGAAAGAATAAGCGGTCCGTGAGTCTTGGCGGTTGAGTGAGAGCTCCCATTACATTTTGGTTCCGTTGTCAGGACCAACAGATTCAAGCTTGAATGCTTACACATTTCAAATCAAGCATCAAAGTAGGGTTCACCCCTGAAGTGGCACTCTTTAAAGGTAGGAGATTTGGGAGTTTAATCTTCGAAACAAGTAAGTATTTTGTGTTTTTCATGATTAGTTGAGTGGGAGAAATCATTTTAGTACTTTATTTTTTATTTTTATTGCATTTAGAGTAGGTTAGGATAAAAAAATCGGAGTGGAAAGCTTAGGGTTAGTTGCTGTAAAAGAGGCCCAAATAGGGTATAAACATGGAAAAAATGGAAAAAATGAGTGCTTCGATGCGTTGGAATCGCAAGGGGAGTGATCAGGAAGATTAAACTTGTGGCCAGCAAGGGTTTAAGACCCCAGGAGGCAAGGGAAAGTCTCACTTGCAGTCTTAGCTTTGAGAGAGAGAGAGAGAGAGAGAGAGAGAGAGAGAGAGAGAGAGAGAGAGAGAGAGAGAGAGAGAGAGAGAGAGAGAGAGAGAGAGAGAGAGAGAGAGAGAGAGAGAGAGAGAGAGAGAGAGAGAGAGAGAGAGAGAGATTAACGTCTACAAAAGGCCAAGTTGGCCTATGAGACCAAAAGGTTACATACAAAATGTCTGGGAAGTTTTCCAAGTCCCAATTATTGGAAGAGAGGGAGAGAGACAGGGTGGAGTAGAAGATGAGCCTCAGCTCGTTGTTGTTCTTCTTTCATTATACTTCCATCATACTCACTGAAAGAGACTTACACACATAGGTATGACTAACCAAGACTAATTGTGGTTAAGTCACTAAATACACCGACTTATTGAATGTCACACACGTATACAACTGTGTCCAGCTAATGTCGATCATATACATAAAGATAGACTGACTGAAGAGTAACGGGAGCTTGATATTCTAACACTCCCCCTCAAACTCAAATCATCTGATAAATTCCAAGTAGTTGTCTGAAGTATATGAAAATTTCTTTACCAAGAGACTTGGTAAATATATATGCTACCCGGTCTCTTCAATCTTCACATGAATCAAGTCAATCTGCCTTGTAAGAACCATTTCTCTTATGAAATGGTAGTGAACCTTAATATGTTTGGACCTAGCATGGTAGACAGGATTGCTAGCCAACATAGCACTGTTGAGGTTATCACAATGCAATCTCACTCTGCTTTCCAGCTATATTCCCAAGTCTTTTAATTGTTTCATCAACCAAATTGCTTCGCATGCCGTTAAGGCATCTCCTTTGTACTCGGCTTCTGTACTAGACAATGCAACAATAAGCTATTTCTTACTTTGCCAATTGATCATACTGCTACCCAATCCAAATGCGTAACCACTGGTTGACCTCCTGTCATAGGCACAACCAACCCAATCAGCATTAGTAAACCCTGTCAAGTCAAGGGATTTTCCATATGCATAAAACAATCCATAATCTATAGTACCCTTTACATATCTCATGATCCTCCTAACTGCATCTAAATGTGGTTTGCGAGGCTTCCACATAAACTGACTAATCAACCCCACTGCATAACATAAGTTAGGATGGAAGTATATCAAGCTACCCACCATCTGTCGATACATGGTCACATTCTCTATGTCATTCCCAATATCAATCTGCAGCTTGACATTCTAATCAAGAGGTGTCTCCATAGGCTTGTATTAAGCTATACCATACTTCTATAACATGTCATGAATTGCTTCTATAGCAGCCATATACCTTGAGGCGTAGAGACTACCTCAATCCCAAGAAAATACTTCAGCTCACCAAGGTCTTGGACTCTGAATTCAGCCTATAAACATGATTTAATTTTAGCAATGCCCTCTTCATCATCTCCAGTGATGATAAGATTATCTACATAAACCACTAGAAACACACATCCATGATCTGTCTTCTTCGTGAACTGACTGTGATCTATATCACCCAATCTAAATCCATGTTGCTGTAAATAACCATTGATTTGAGCATTCCATGCTCTAGGTGCCTATTTCAGCCCATATAATGCCTTTTTCAGCTTACATACGTGTGTAGGAAAGTCCGGGTGAACATAGCCTTCAAGCTACTCCATATATACTTCCTCAACTAAATCACCATTCAAGAAAGCATTCTTGACATCCATTTGCCATAATTTCCAGCTTTTGCATGCTGCCAAAGCAATGATAGTTCTGACTATTGCCATTTTAGCCACCGGACTGAAAGTCTCCTCATAGTCAAGGCCATACTGCTGCATATACCCTTTTGCAACCATCCTGGCCTTATAGCGTTTTAACGAACCATCTGACTTGCACTTAACCTTGTACATCCATTTGCAGCCAATGGGGACTTTGCCTTTAGGCAACTCAACCAATTCCCATGTCTCATTTTCAACCAAGGTTGCATACTCCTCATCCATGGCAGCACACCAATTATCATCTGTAACTGCATCATCAAATTTTGTAGGTTCTTTGTAACCTGTCACACTAGCCATATACGCATAATGGCGGGCTGAATAACCAATGCATGTAAACTTGTCAATTGGTTTTTTGACTCTCTCAGATCTCCATAACTGTGGCTCACTTTGAGCTTGCCTCTCATGAGGCAGTACATAATGACTGCCTTACTCCAGGTGTCATAATAGATGGAATGCCTAACTCACTATCCAAACTATCATTGTTAGATGACTCGTAACCTGTTGTAAGTGGATGTGTCACATCCTTAAACATCTTTTCTTTTTCCTTATCCAATCTTCTCCTCACTGACATATCCATGTCAATGGACATAGGAGTACGACTTTGTAAGTGTCCTGACCAAGGACTTACTGTAGGCGACCCATCACCTGTAGGATCACTCATAGATGTACTCACCATAGGTGTATTTTCAGCATTACTAGTGCTGGTGGGGCTGATCCATCAGTAGCCATTGCAACAAGATTACCATACCATGATGCCAGCTCATAAAAAACAACATCTCTGCTAATCAATGTCTCATGCATAGACGGTACATAACACTTGTAAGCTTTTGGGTCTTGTGGATAACCAAGGAACACACTCTTGATAGCTTTAGGATCCAATTTCTTCCTCTTTTCATCAGGAACATGCACATATGCAATGCTACCAAATACCTTCGAGTGTGAAATATCAGGCTTATGACCATATAATCTCTCATATGGAGTTACATCATGAATCCCTATTGTAGGGGTTCTATTCAACACATAAACATCAGTCACTACTGCTTCAACCTAATAACCATTTGGCAAACACTTCTCATTCAGCATAGCTCTTGCCGATTCCATCGCTACCCTATTTTTCCTTTCTGGCTACACCATTTTGCTATGGTGTATAGCTGCAAGTTAACTGTCTTCTAATCCCATATTTAGCAAGGTACATGTCAAAGTGATTAGGGACATATTCTCCACCTCCATTTGATCTAAGACATGAAATTTTAGAGCTCAACTCATTTTCGGCATGCTTCTTGAAGTCCTTGAATGCATGAAACACATCATCCTTATGTTTTGAGTATGTAAAGCTAGGTGTACCTGCTAAACACCAAATGAAGCATTATGAGATGGACCCCATACATTCGAATGTACCAACTGCAAGGGTCGTGAGCTATTCCGTACATGTCTCATAAATAGAAACCTTGCAGCTTGCTTTCCAAACTGACATGCATCACATACATGTCCAAAGTCATGATACTTGAACTTAGACAGTCTAAGCACAATCTCCTTATGCTACATAAATATCAGCTTTTGTACATTCACATGGCCAATCCGCTTAAGCCGTATCTCAACATCCCGTATAGCACCACCATCATGTGCAAACATGGCTGCTTTCAATTCTAGAATTAACGCATCAAGAGTAATCGTTTTGCCATCACTTTGGCCTATAGCAATCAATTTGCAGCCATTACCATATTCTTCAACAAAGCATCCATCTCTATTAAATCTCACCTACATATTCTATTTTGCCATCTATCCAACTAACAAAAGATTCTTGGTTATTATAGGTAGATGTAGTACATCATGCATGCTCTTTTTTTTGCTATCAAGCATTAACAAAGGTACAACTCCTTTATGCTGAATAGTATGCTGGGTGTCATCCCCAGTACAAACATGTCCATGCGAATCTGCAACCATCTCATCAAACCATTTTCCATGGGGTGTCATATGATTTGAAGCCCCTAAATCAATGTACCATCTATCATCTTAGTTCTACATAGATGCATTATTGGACACATGCTGCATGGCAAACCATCTGTCAACCTGCTCATCATGAGCACCACTAGAAGATGCATAATGCCCATGTTGTTTGCCCTTTGCCTTCATATCTCCCTGCTTCTTATAACAATCCTTTGCAATGTGTCCATATATACCACAGTAATGACAATCCTTATCCTTGTTTGATTGATCATTCAACTGCCATGAACTAGATCCACCATCTCTACCACTGGGTGATCTCCCCCTGCCTCTAAAGTTGCCAGATCCACACTGGCCCTTTGTCTTTGTGCCATGCCAGGCATTTTGTTGATGTTGTCCATAAGTATTTTGAGTGTCTCCTCGACCTCGAAAAGAGCCATGGCCTCTGCCACACTGGCTAGAGTAAAGAACAATGTCTCTACTTTGAGACATACTAGAACCTATATTCAGCCCAAGCTTAACTTCCTCATGTTAGATATGATCAATGCCCCACCCTCATTAGGTGCTACCAATGATCCATGGTGCTCAAAGTTGTAAGGCCCCCATTATGAGGAGAAGTCAAATGTGAGCCTGTACATTGATTGAGTCCTGACTTGTATATCAGATGAGGTCTATGTGACCGGATGGCAAAAAGGTGACCGTTGTGGGTCTAATCTTTGGGTTAGACGGAGTGGTTAAGTTGGTAGCTACTCGAGGCGCATTGCATCGAGTTGCGGGGTAAGGGAGTTAAAAGGGGCCCCTATTTTGGGGTCCGGGGGCCGCGGAAGCGGCCCCTGGCTGGGGGGGTCCAAGGGAATATTCCTTGGAATATTCCCTGGCCGACTAGTGGAGGCTTATATGGTAGGTCGGTCAGGCCAACCTAACGGCCTTCGCAGGCTATAAAAGCTAAACCCCTTCACAACCATCGATCACTCATCTTTCACCCAGTTAGAGTTGTTGTTCCAGCTAGCCTTAAGCTCTTCACCTATCTTCTGTCTAGGTTGCCATCTAAACTTCACACAGTGGAAGCGCACGGGTGGATAGAGCCATCTTTGTATCAGTTGTTTGGAGTTAAATAATTTACCGATTCTCCTCTTATCTGTTGTGTACTCTCTATCTCTTTCTCAGATTCTATTCACTGCGCCGTGTAATTTTTACATGGTATCAGAGCCCAGGGGGCTCTAGAGATTGGAGAGTGTGTAAGAGGCAAAGGCTTCAACAGAAAATAGAAACTATGTCGACTTCCGGAAGCGGTTCTGGCGCATCAGGAAGCGGTGCAGGAGGTGGTGTTGCTGTACCGGCTATTCAAACACTGAGGATTCGTCCACCAACCTTCAGCGAAGGCAAGTTAGATGGTACAAACTACACCTTGTGAGAGTTCAAAATTACAACTATCCTTGATTCTTATGAGCTTCTGGAGACTGTGCTGGGGACTGACGCAGAACCATAGCCTACCCCCGACCCATCAAATCCTAGTGTGATGATTCCTTCGAATGCAGATCTTCTACGAGCTTGGAAACGAAGGAATGCAGATGCATTGTGTGCCTTAGTTACAAGCTGTTCTGACAGAACAAGAATAGAGCACAGGCTCCTCTAGAGTTGGTGCATGCTGACTTGTGTGGTAAGATGCCTACACAGGCCTTGGGGGGATCTTCTTATTTTATGTTGATTATCGATGACTACAATAGGAAGATGTGGGTGTACTTCCTTCGTGATAAGGCTCAAGCTTTTGATAAGTTTAAAGAATAGCTAAAACTTGTTGAGAATGAAACAGGGAAAAGTGTGAAGAAATTTAGAACAAATGGTGGTGATGAGTTCAACTCAAAGGAGTTTGAAGGCTTTTGCAAGAGCAAAGGGATCAAGCATCAATTGACGACGCCTTACACACCTTAGCAGAACGGTGTTGTGGAACGCAGGAATCGCACCATTGTGGAGATGGCAAGATGCATGCTAAAGGGCAAGGGATTGTCTAACCATTTTTGGGCTGAAGCTGTTAATATTGCAGTCTACATTCTAAATCGGAGCTACACAAAGGCTCTCAAGGGAAAAACACCTCATGAGGCTTATACTGGTAAGAAACCATCTGTCTCATATTTTAGAATTTTTGGATGTGAATGTTATGCACATGTTCCAGATGAGAAGAGAAACAAGTTAAAACCAAAAAGCAGAAAATGTATCTTCTTGGGTTATAGTGATGAGCAGAAGGCTTACAAATTATATGACCAAGAGGCAAAGAAGATAATCGCGAGCCGTGATGTGGTGTTCAAGGAGGAGCCGCATACAATGGAGGAGGAGAAGACAAGTTCTTCCACTTTATCATCAAGCGAAGAAGTAGTCCACTATGAACCTGTCCCGAGAGCTATCCCTATCTTTAAGGAGGAGGAAGCATCATCTTCAGATGATGAGGAAAAAGTTCAACAACCTGACATCACCCCACCGGAAAAGCCATTGCCGCGCTGGGTGAAGCAGTTCTATGACCACAGTAATCCTATGCCTGCATCTGTTGAGGAGAAGGCAGACGGACCAAGGAGGTCTCAAAGAATAGAGGAGCAAAGGAGGGCTTCTGCTCACATAGTCAATATGGCCTTGATGGTTGAGATTATGAGAGAAGTAAAGGAGCCAATTGACTTAGAAGAAGCAATTGCAGATCCATCATGGAAGACTGCTATGCAAGCAGAGTATGACAGCATAATGAAGAATGACACTTGGGAGCTAGTGGATCAACTAGCAAAGCGGAAGGTTATTGGCACCAAGTGGATCTGGAAGGTAAAGTACAAGGCTGATGGTACCTTAGAAAAGTACAAAGCTAGACTGGTTGCCCAAGGATTTTCACAAGTTGAAGGGTTTGATTTTCAAGAGTCATTTGCCCCAATTGCCAAAATGACCACTATTCGCACGGTACTTGCAGTGGCTGCCCACAAGAAGTGACCAGTGTATCAAATGGATGTTAAGTCAGCGTTCTTAAATGGTGACCTCAAGGAGGAGGTGTACGTGGCTCAGCCACCAGGGTTTGAGACCCCCCATTCTGAGAACAAAGTGTGTAAGCTGAAGAAGGCATTATATGGGCTGAAACAAGCCCCCAGAGCATGGTACCAGTGGATAGATAAGTTCTTTTTAGACCTAAACTTCAAAAGATGTGCCTCAGATGCTAACTTGTATGTTTACAGGGATGGTAAAAAGTCTGTAGTGATTGTCCTATATGTGGACGACCTTCTTATTACATGTGACTATGAAGATATGATCAACCAAACTCGAAAGGCTTTGAGTTCTGAGTTTGAAATGACAAACTTGGGCTTGCTGCACTATTGTTTGGGGATTGAAGTCTGGCAAGAGCTAGGAAAGATCTTCATCTCTCAGAAGAAGTATGCATGGGAGATCTTAAAGGCATTTCGCATGACCGAGTGCAAGGAGATAGCTACACCTATGGAGGTGAATGCAAAGTTATCCGTCGAGGATACATCAGCACTAGTAGACATTGGGAGGTATAGGAGGTTGGTCGGCAGTCTGATCTACTTGTGTAACACTAGACCAGATATCAATTTTGCTGTTGGTGTTTTGAGCAGGTTCTCAAACAAACCTCATGAGAGTCATTGGAAGGCTGGGATGCGGGTGCTCAGATACTTGAAGGAAACTCTTGACTATGGTATCACATACAGTTTCGGAACTTCTCTTGTGGGGAACTGTGACTCAGATTGGGCAGGAGACAGTGATTCCAGGAAGTCAGTTTCTGGTTATCGTTTCTCTTTGGGTTCAGGAATTTTCTCTTGGATTAGTAAGAAGCAGCCAACAGTGGCATTGTCTTCTACCGAAGTAGAGTACAAGGCAGCTTGTTTTGCTGCATGTGAAGCAGTATGGTTGAGAAGGATTCTATGGCATATGGGAGTGCAGGATGAAGAATCAACTGTGCTGAGATGTGACAATCAGAGTTGCATCGCCATTCCCAAAAATCCAGTGTTTCATGCACGCACCAAACATATAGAGATCCAGTATCACTATGTGCGTGATTTGATAGAGAATGGGATAGCGGAACTGGTCTACTGTCTAACAGAGGAGAATGGAGCAGATATCTTCACCAAAGCACTTACGAAGGATCTGCTTCAAGTTCATCTTCAGAGACTCGGCATTGGGCCGAGGAGATAGTTCATCTATGGGCGGACATTGAGGGGGGGTGTTAGATATGATCAATGCCCCACCCTCATTAGGTGCTACCAATGATCCATGGTGCTCAAACTTGTAAGGCCCCCATTATGAGGAGAAGCCAAATGTGAGCCCGAACATTGGTTGAGTCCTGACTTGTATATCAGATGAGGTCTATGTGACCGGATGGCAAAAAGGTGACCGTTGTGGGTCTAATCTTTGGGTTAGACGGAGTGGTTAAGTTGGTAGCTACTCGAGGCGCATTGCATCGAGTTGCGGGGTAAGGGAGTTAAAAGGGGCCCCTATTTTGGGGTTCGGGGGCCGCGGAAGCGGCCCTTAGTGGCTGGGGGGTCCCAAGGGGGCCAGCGGCCCCCCCGGTGGGGGTCCAAGGGCAGTGCCCCCGGCCCGATGGTAAAGGAAATATTCCCTAGAATATTCCCTGGCCGACTAGTGGAGGCTTATATGGTAGGTCGGTCAGGCCAACCTAACGGCCTTCGCAGGCTATAAAAGCTAAACCCCTTCACAGCCATCGATCACTCATCTTTCACCCAGTCAGAGTTGTTGTTCCAGCTAGCCTTAAGCTCTTCACCTATCTTCTGTCTAGATCGCCATCTAAACTTCACACAGTGGAAGCGCACGGGTGGATAGAGCCATCTTTGTATCAGTTGTTTGGAGTTAAAGAATTTACTGATTCTCCTCTTATCTGTTGTGTACTCTCTATCTCTTTCTCAGATTCTGTTCCTCGCTGCGTCGTGTAATTTTTACATGCTCTTTCAGTCCATAGCTTATGAGCCCTTTTCTAATAATTTGTTGGATTTCTTTCAGGCATTTTAGGTTCAGCCTCATCACCTATACATAAGTCCCAATAACCTTTGCCAACCAAAAAATTCTTCATATGGAACTTCCATAAAGCAAAATTTTTGTTGTCCAGCTTTTCTCCCACAATTTGAGTGATATTGTCAGTGCCTTGAGCATTTGCCATAGTTGCAACTTAGGTATTCAGTGATATATACAGCCTATAAGTATCTGACTCCTTTTCCTACAATTTAGGACCAGTTTCCTGCAATTCAGGACTGTTTCTTGTAATTCATGATAGTTTCTTGCAATTCAAGACAATTTCCTGTAGATCAGGATCGTTTACTGCAATTCAAGACAGTTTCCTATAGATCAGGATAGTTTTCTACAATTCAGGATAGTTTCATGCAATAATTTTCTGCACCAAAGAAACAGGGTATTTCAACCCTTTATAACCTCTGAAACATCCACAAGCATGTGGGATAACCCATAGGTGTTTCAATCAATACATAGACTCTGCAAGTATTGTATCTTTGTCTCATGTATTCTTATTACAGTGAAGAGAATATGCAGTCTAAAACCTTCAACTTGACATTCAGGAAATCAACTCCTTTGAGATCCTGAGTGATAAATGATGCTATTTTCTTCAGGAGTATAGAGAGGCAATGTCATACACTGCATTTACTGTAAATGACCAGTCGAATAGATGTCAAGGCATTTGTTTCATCTCTAGATTTCAATCCTCAGTTGCATCCAATGCTCTCTTTAGTCTTCCAAACATTCAACATACATATGCTAGGTCATCCAAATGACAGGAGCTCCAAATTGACATGTAATGCTTCAGTAAGAGACAATGCTTGTTGCCTACATTCAGTGAAAGTTTCCAACCATTAAAAAATTCAAGATTTGAATTCAGGATAAAATCCCAGCTCCAATGCATGACATCAAGTCCATATGACTTCCTAACATATACCTATGCTTCAATCGTACTCCTGAACAAGTTTGAGAGTTCCAAGCTCATGTTAGAGGTGCATACATGCTATAGGTTGTCTATATACAGCATAACATGGCTATTTCAAATCTGTAATCAGTTCTTCAAGCTCCCAGATGAGCTCTCAACCAAAAAATGATGCTATCACTGCTGTTTATTATAGCAAATAGCCACTCTGCACAAGTATGTGCTGAATATCTCAAAATATGTGAGGAATTTGAAAAAACTTTCTTTTGTAAAGTTGTAGACCACATTGAAACGGTCAAGAATAACAGGTAGTTTCTCCAAAAACCATTTCTGTAGTAAGATATAGCTTCTGCAAAAAAATGGGATGCAGGCACAGTCTCCTTTGGTGATGTTTTCTTCAGATCTGATGTCTTGATGTCAAATGGTCACTACCAAGCTTTCAAGCTTCAGGCGTTCAAGCTCTAATACCATGTTGGAAGAGAGAGAGAGAGACAGAGTGGAGCAGAAGATGAGCCTCAGCTCATTATTATTATTCTTTCATTATACTTCCATCATACTCACTGAAAGAGACTTACACACATAGGTATGACTAACCAAGACTAACTGTGGTTAAGCCACTGACTACATCGACTTATTGAATGTCACACATGTGTACAGTTATATCCAGCTAATGTCAGTCACACACATAAAGATAGATTGATTGAAGAGTAACGGCAGCTTGATATTCTAACACCAGTAAAGCTAATATTTGGTGTTATGGTGAACTATGTGAGTAGGTACAAAATGGTATACAGACTGGATACAATCTAGATGCACTTCAAATGTAGTGTGGAACTACTCATGGAGCACGGTCATCTTAAGATGTCCCGTATGGGCTTGCCTAGCATGGAGAGGCTGAAGCGGTGGGGTATGATTTTCCGGTGGCACTGTAGTATCCATTGTATCTATAGGTGATGTCTTCTGTAGGGGTGTGGGCCTATTGGGTGAGAGAGAGAGAGAGAGAGAGAGAGAGAGAGAGAGCTTGTAGGCCAAGACCTTACAGTGGATCGTTTGGAGCATGCCGAAGTTTCTTGTGAGTTTCAGGTATATGAGACCCTTGCCCTACATCCATAGTTGAACTTTGAAAGGTCTCGCATGTTACTCGAGTTGGGAGATTTTCATCAAATTGTGGTCGAACGGGTGTTTCGATCGGTAGAATCGGACAAGCTTACCAGTATCTGATTCTGTGAAATCGGACGCTCGGACCAAAGACCTTGTCCGATTTGGAAAATTGAACCTTGCCATGTCATCAATCAGACCACCCTGTTCTGTCCGATTCTAAGAATTAGACAGGTGTGAATTAGACTCACTACCCACTCGACCGACCCGTCCAATCCCCAAAATTAGACACATTCAAATCGGGCATATTCGGTCCAATTTTGAAAATTGGACATATCCTATCCAATTTTGAAAATTG
Source organism: Lygodium microphyllum (assembly GCF_053477565.2). Lineage (NCBI taxonomy): Eukaryota > Viridiplantae > Streptophyta > Polypodiopsida > Schizaeales > Lygodiaceae > Lygodium > Lygodium microphyllum. The sequence continues at coordinate 26,185,461 of NC_141141.1, forward strand.
GACATTCCTGAAACAAACTTTGAATCGAACCAGACTAAAATCGGACCACTGGTAAATTGGACTTTTGATTTCCAGAATCGGACCTTGCATAATCGGACACACATGAATTGATAGATTTGGAAACCTCACACATCCCAGGCGATGTAGAGCACAACCAGCACCAAGAGAATCCACTAAACACTTACAGGTAGGTCGAGACCTAGAAATCGTAGCATAACAATTGAGAGCAACATTGATGCACTTAGTAACAAATTCGACATGCTTAGAACCGTAGGTTGACTAGCAGACCCCAAATTGATCCTAAACAAACTAAACGACATGACAGAGACCCTGACAAGCAGCAAGAAAGGCCAGGAAGTGAGCTTAAAACCCCATTAGGCCACGAACATAAGCGGGAGTGTAGAAGCTTAATAGTCATCTTGTCTTCGCACTCGTACTATTTTCCAACACTTAAAGTACACTTAATAAAAGCTGAAAGCTTGATTGCACATAGTGCACAAAAAAGAGAGCGCGCGCGCATACACACATACACACAGAGTGACTCTAAAATTGAGAATTACTTGTAATTAACAAGGAATTCACTCAGACGCAATAACTCGAATATTAACCTCATCACAAAAAGAAAGCGGAAAAAAGTAGAAAAAGAGTAAGTCATGACCTAGAAGAAGTGGCCAAGAGGAAATCAGACACAACAAAAGAGGCAAGAAGGAGAACGGCTAAAAGCACAAGGGCGGCCTTAAAAACCAAGTCAAATGCAAAAACACATTTTAAATACAAGGTGCCCCTAAAACTTTTGTAAAAGAGCGCCAGGCTCCCTCCTATGCAAATTGTAAAAGGGTAGACGGACATAAACTAAAAAAATAAACCAAGTATAAGGGAATGGAAAAAAGGACCTTGCCACAATGACCAGTCATGTAAAAAAGGGGGATGGATGCCCATGGGATTTTAGGGCATGTATATAAAGTTCAAAAAATGAATGAGAGCTCATTCTTTGGTATGTGGCAAAGTGGAGTCTTCTTCTTCTCTCATTCTCTTCTTTTTCTTGCTTGCTTGTGAGTGCTTGAGGGAGGGAGTGTGAGTGAGTGAGGGAGTGAGTGAGGGAGTGAGTGAGGGAGTGAGTGTGTGAGGGTGAGGGATCTTGGAGGTGAAGCCTTCCACAATTTCCTCTCTTCTTCTTCTCTTCTCTCATCTCATGCGTGGCTATGGAGGATGGAGCTTGGAGAAAGAGGCTTGAGGATGCTGGAGCTTGCATCACGAATCGTGGAGCTATCGGAGTGCTTGAGAGAGGAAGCAACTCAATCGGGTATCAAGGTAAGCTCATTACACTCATAGAGAGGGATAACGTGTCGGCTATGTGAGAGGTAGCCATTAGTGCTTGCTTGAAATGCTTGAAGGAATAAGTGGTCTATGGGTCTTGTTGGTTGAGCGAGAGAAGCCCCAATATTTTGGTTTTGTTGCTAGGATAGATGGATTCAAGCTTGAGCACTTGTTCACTTCAAATCGAGCATCAAAGTAAGGGTTTTATTCCCTGAACTGGAGCTTGATATAGGTAGGAATTTTTGGGTTTTTAATCTTCACAACAAGTAAGTATTTGGGTTATTTTGATGGTTGGATGAGTAGGAGAAATCAGTTCATTACATTGCTTCCGATTCTTGTTGCATTTAGAGTTGGTTAAGGTTAAGAGAGTGGTTGGAAAAGTGCAGCGTTTGCTACTATAAAAGAAGACAAACATAACACAAATAAGGGAAAAATGGGAAGAATGAGTGCTTAAGGGGGTTGAGGTCGACGAGTGAGGGGGTAGAAGTGGCAAGAACCTTGCGAGAGAGAGAGAGATAGAGAGAGAGAGAGAGAGAGAGAGAGAGAGAGAGAGAGAGAGAGAGAGAGAGAGAGAGAGAGAGAGAGAGAGAGAGAGAGAGAGAGAGAGAGAGAGAGAGAGAGAGAGAGAGAGAGAGAGAGAGAGAGAGCTCCATTGCATGGATCTGGTTCAATTGTGCTGCAAATAAGTTTGTTGCCCACTACATGTATATCCACACTTTCTCCTTCATGCATAGGTAGGATCTGGAAGTGCTTAGCAAGTGTGAAGCCCGCAATCACTCGGCCCGATGAATTTTTTGATGTTTTGAAAAAATGTGCCACGTTTGACCAATCCGAGTGATGGTGATTTTGGGCCGAGTCCCAGAATCGTCACTCAGCCCTCTTGTGTTTGGCCACTCGGCCCATCTTAATTGGACAGGTGCAAATTTGGCCCTTGGCTTGACTCCCCACTCGGGCAAGCTAACATTCGAGTCGGTTGAATTCACCATTCAAACCAACTTGCATTAACTTACATTTCGGCCCCAGCCCAGTTTAACCCAGATGCATTTGGACACTTAGCACTCGGCCCATCTAAACTCGGCATGTCCGAGTCCTCCATTCGACCAGACTAGGTACTCGGCCTCCGGTCGCTCGACCCGTCTGAATTCCATATTTAGCCTTGGCCCACTCGAACCATGTGCTGTTCGCCCCGGCCCAATTCGGCTTAGTTTTACTTGGCTGCTTAGCCCGTCCGAATTCCATATTCGGCCTTGGCTCATCGGCCTCGGCCCACTCGAGCCCCTTTCTGTTTGCCCCAGTCCAATTCAGCTTAGTTTCACTCGGCTGCTTGGCCCGTCTGAGGCAGTCACTCGGCCCCTGCAATTTAGACTCGTTGGGCCGAGTTTAATTTTTTCCAGAATTTTTAAAATTTGGACGAGACCCACCGAGACAATGGTTGTATGAACACTTGAAGACCGTACAAACACTTGAGACATCTTTCTGGCACAAGGAAGAAAGGAATTAGCTTGAGTAGATGTAGAGGCGACATTAATTGAGACAATGGTCGTATGAACACTTGAGACAATGGTCGTATGAACACTTGAAGACCGTACAAACACTTGAGACACCTTTCTGGCGCAAGGAACAAAGGAATTAGCTTGACGTAGATGTAGAGGCGACATTAGTTGACCATCTAGCGATCCGGTCCGTTAGCGACATTAAGCGGAGTCGTAGAGCTCAAACACTGAGCGGAGAGCATAGTGGAGAACCCTATGAACCAACGAGGATGGCCAAAAACTGAGAGCATACAAGCCTATCGGGATAAAACCATGACAAGAGTGCTAGAGCTACTTAGGCACTTTGTTTTCTCACTCACTCTGATTTCTAGCCCTCGAGACACACTTGAGAAGAGCTAAAAGCTTGATTTTGCACAGTACACAGAAAAGAACACACATGCATATACACACGCACAAAGTGAGGGTATGTTGAGGATTGGTTATAATTAACAAGGAACTCACCCAGACATAAGAACTTGAAGGAACCCACCAGTAATAAAAGAAGATCCCAAGACATAGATGGGTAATCGAATCCCCAAAAGTAGGACCATGTGAAGAATGCGACCGAAGAGTCGGACAAACCAAGGACCGACACTATCGGGGAAGTGGATCTATGCGACCTCATCAACCTGATCGACAACTTGGTACAACAAGAAGTCTTAGACATGGAAGAGGGCAGCTCAGGCCATAGAAGCAACGAGGAACTTGACCTAGGAGACTTTCCTGAGGCGATCCAGTAACTAATGAGCGAATATGATGCCCAAACCTAGTTAGAACACCGCGATAGACTTGCAGAGGACATCATAGCAAATCTTGAGGAGGAGAGAAAGCTAGCATACAAGGCCCTGCAAGGCCTAGCTAAGTACAACCAGGACCAACATGTTGAGGATAAAGGCGCCTCTACCTAGCCGCCCGTGTATTACTACACTGACAGTACTCGCCATTGCACACTGTAGGTAGCGGGCACTCGTCACCATCCCTTTATTCTTTATTCTTTTAGTGACAATTTGAATAAAGGTCACACATTGTGATTGTTGGAGTTCCCATTTGGGTCTCTCTCTCTTCTTGCTCTTGCTCTCCGCCATAGCTCACTTCCAAGCAAGCTTCGATAATTTCTCACCTTTCAAGTGGTATCAGAGCTTTGGATCAGAGCTTAATTATGGAGCTTGGCCTGTGGCATTCCTTCAGCCCAGATTGAAGACCTAGAGCTTGGAGATTCAATACCAGCCATGGCTTCTTCCCCTCGAGGTAAGATTTCATCTCCTGCCTCTCCCCGGCCCTCTTAGGCTCTTTGAAGGTGTTTCTTGGCTTCATTGGGCACCTTGTATGCCCCCATTTTCCCCCTTATCCTCAGCATAACCAGCAGGCCCCACAATAGTAGCTCACGTTTTTTTTGCGCCTATTTCAAAAGCCGTCTCAAAAATCCCATTTTTTCTCATATCTCGGGCATCCGAAACCCGATTTAGGCAAGGTAAGAGTCTAACTTGGGGTCTTAGTATGCTTTGGACGTGGTGGTGATGCTAGATCTCCCAAATTCTAATTATAGCATTTTTTGCAATAGATCAGAGTTGATTTACAGCAAGAAAATGTCACACTCTTAGCTTATGTGATGCTCCCGAGGCTTGGTATTTGATGCCAAGATGCTTTGGGGATGTTTGCCCAATGTTTTGAGATGCTTTGGGACTTGGTTTAAGATTTCATAGCTCGATTTATGTAGGGATATACTGCTGTACATTGTTTGGGCAGTAAGGTTTTATTAGGGATGGCTTATGCATAATGCTCTTTGTTGACATTCGGGTGTCCTGTTGGATGTATTGATGCTTGATCATCATGGTTTATGCCTAGATATGCTATTTGAGAGCTATTGAGCCTTGATTTGGATGCAGAAACTTCATTGTTAGTTGGGATTTATGCTACCTTGATTGATAGGCTATTTTATCTCCAGTTTGGTTATGCCTATTGGTTTCGGGCTATGTCTTTGGGATATGCAATGAAGTATTGACCTTTGGGGTACGACATCGAGCTTGTCTTTGGTTTCGAATCTTCATTTGAGCTTGAGCTTGGCTTTGGAATTCATTTGATGCTCCGTCTTGGATGTACATATGACATGTATGTTACCTATGTCTGACGGGTCTTGACATGCTTGGCCTATGCCACCACTACATGCTAGTTACATTATTTGGAGCCGATTGCTACTAGTGCCTTGTCTTGGCTTAAATTTGGCTTTCCAGAAATTACTTGGGATATTTCTTGGCTTTCCAGAGTTGTATTTGGGATACAGTTGATATCTATGGATGCTCTAATTGGAGGCTATAGAGCCTATTTGCTCATGATGTCTTATTGATGTCTAGTCTTGGATCTTTCATCATTAGTACTCTCATATGCCTTTCTTGAGCTTCTTGGCTTGATCCATACGACTTTTGTGCCAGTACATATACTTGGGATGATTTAGGCTTTGCACTCCTTGAGCATACACCTCTTTGTGTCAGGTCTTGCCAGTATTGTGTACACTTTGCCCTGCTACATAGGGGGTGTGTTGGCTTACTGATGGATTCGTTTCACATGCTTGGGTGTTTGCTCAATGCCCGTATGACTGTCATATGATGATTTATGCCCGCTTGATGTCGGTTATGCTTCGACACTTAGTGGTTGACTTGGTGCATTGATTTTGCCTATAATTTTCTCTCATTGTACCTGGCTGTAATTTATTACAGCAAGTAGTTATGTATGGATTGATGCAAAAATTTTATACTAAATCATCCTGATTTTATGTACTTTTGATGGTACTTGGTGGGCAGCATCATTATCTATCAGTTTGTGGTCATTTTGCCTTGGTTTTGGTGGTATTTTGACTGTTTACAAAACAGAAAACAGTAAGTAGTTTTGAACTGTCTGCACTGTGTTGGACTGCATTCTGGGTTCTTTTTTCACTGACAGTGCTATCTTCAACATTACTAAGCTTGATGGTATGAATTATGCCTATTGGAAGAGCTAAGTTTGGCAGGTATTGGTGCAAAAATCGCAGATAAAGCCACTAAGGATGCATGGCGAGCGGCGTGAAACTATGACTGATGATGAATGGGATGAGCTTGATGAGTTATGCAAGTCCACCCTCATCTTGTCTCTCACTGAACATGTGCATTACAATGTGGTTGAGGAAGCACAGAGTGCTTGGCAGCTTTGGGATAAAATTAAGAACCTCTATGAAAGGAAAAGTCTAGCAAGTTAGATGTATTGGCTGAAGCAGCTTATGGACCTGCACATGAAGGAGAATATGACAATATCTGCTCATTTGAGCTAATTCCATGTTATTCTCAAGAACTTAACTTTGCACGGTATTACCTTTAATGATGAGGTTACTCCATTGTTTTTGCTTGGGACTATAAGTGAGTCATGGGATGTATTCCACACTGCCTTATGTGCTCCTGCTACTATTTTGAACTTGCCTGATGTAGAGAGTGCTCTTCTGTAGGAGGAGATCAATTGTAGGAACTTGAATGACTCTCGTGTGTCGCATGCTTTGACTGTTAGAGGTAGAGATAGTAATGGCAAGAATGACCGTGGGAATGGTTGTGGCAGAGACTTGTACAAGTCTAGGTCTAAGTCATGTGGTAAGTCGTGCAGCAAGTCTGTGGGAGAAATGCTAATGTGACATGCCATCATTGCGGCAAGAAGGGTCATATACACCCACAGTGTCATGAGTTGCGCAATGAGAAGCGGAAAGAGAAAGGGAAAGACAAAGTACAAGAAAAGTCCTCTCATCACAGTATTATGCCTGTGAAATCTAGTGTGAAAATCAAGGAGATAAATGTCATGCAGACTGATGACTCCGATGGAGAGTACATACTTGCAGCTAGTTCTTGTGATGCTATGTCATTGACTGATGTTCACTCTATGTATGCGGAGTGTTGGATTTTGGATTTTGGTGCTTTATTTCATGTTACATCATGTCGTGAGTGGTTTCACTCCTACCGCACAATCTCTAGTTTAGTTTGCTTGGGTGATGACAGATCACTTGCTATTGTTGGCATTGGGAATGTACGGCTACTGACTACTGGTAGTACTTTTCTGTTAGAGGATGTACGTCATGTACCTGCGCTTACATGCAATTTTATGTCTGTAGGGTAGCTTGATAATGTTGGGTTTCATATTTCATTTGGGGATTTTGCCTGGAAGATCACCCATTGCAGACTTGTGCTTTCTAGAGGTACCAAAGCTAGCAGCCTCTATCCTCTTGTAGTTGATGGGTCCTCTGTTGACTATGTTTTATTAGTGGGTTTCATCCCACATGTATCTCTTTGACATGCCCCTTTGGGCCATATGTCCTTGAAGGGAATGAAAATGCTTTCTGGTTTTGTAGTACTTATCACCCCTTGACTACGCATGTTTTGATTCATGTGAGCATTGTCTTTATGGCAGACAAACTAGGAATAGGCATAAGAAGTCTGGTAGGACATGCATGAGTGAGCCCCTGGCATTGGTACATTTGGATGTTTGTGGACCCATGCCGTGTCAGTTTATGGGTGGTGCAAAGTATTTTGTGACGTTCATTGACGATTTTTCACGTAAAGTTTGGGCTTACCTCATTAAGCTTAAGTCAGAAGTCTTGGCTGTGTTTCAGAGATGGCTTGCATTGGTCGAGAACCGGACTGGGCATAGGTTGAAATGCCTTAAGATTGACAATGGGGGAGAATATGTGTCATGTTCTTTTGAGCAACTATGTGACAAGAGGGGTATTAAGCATTAGTTGACCGCCCCTTATACCCCACCCTAGAATGGTTTGGCTGAGGGATGAATAGAACCAATCAAGAGCGTGTACACAATATGCTTAGCCATGCAGGCTTACCACAAAGCTTTTGGGCTGAGGCAGTCAATACAGCTGTGCATGTCATAAATAGATCACCTTCTAGTGGCTTGGCTTTTCAAGTTGCAGAGGAGGTATGGATTGGGAAACCTTCGTCTTATGTGCATCTACGTGTCTTTGGATGTGAGTCATTCTGCCATGTGCCCAAAGACAAGCGTACTAAGTTGGATCCTAAGAGTGTCAAATGCATTTTCCTTGGCTATGGGGATGCACACGAGATGGGCTCTGGGATCCACAAGTGCAGAAAGTCATCTGCAGCCATGATGTAGTCTTCCATGAAGACAAGATGCATAGGCAGCCTGAGAAGGTGATAAAGATATGCAAGGTTATATTCCAAGAGGAGCCATGTGCTCCTGCACAACCAGTTGGACAGCGTACAGTAGTAGTTGGTACACATGGCCAGGGTGTTGGACTGGCCGCAGAGCCTACTGTGAGACAGTCTACTAGAGATAGATGTCCACTTGATAGATTTGAGTCCTTGATGCATTATGTCTTGGTTACAGATGTAGGAGAGCCTCTCACCTATGATGAGGCTATGCGTAGGGGTGACAGTCACTCCTAGGAGAGGGCTATGTAGTCTGAGATAGACTCCCTGCACAAGAATATAATTGGGATCTGGTTGCATTGCCTCAGGGAAAGAAGGCTTTGCCATGCAAATGGATGTACAAGCTGAAAAGTACCCTTGGAAATCCCAAGCTGGCTTATAAGGCAAGACTTGTCGCTAAGGGTTTTAAACAGGAGCATGCAGTTGACTTTGATGAAGCCCTTTCTCCTGTGGTTAAGATGAACACCCTATGCTTGGTTTTGGCCTTAGTTGCGCAGCTTGACTTGGACATGTATCAGATGGATGTCAAGATTGCATTCTTGCATGGGGATTTACATGATGAGATTTACATGGAGCAGCCTAAGGGCTTTGTAGAACCTGGCAGGGAGCACCTAGTGTGCAAGTTGAAGAAAAGTATTTATGGCTTGAAGCAGGCACCTAGGGAGTGGTATCATAAGTTTGATGCCTTTATGCAGTCACAACGCTACATCAAGAGTGCTATGGATCCTTGTCTTTACATGAAGAAAGCCCGTGATGGCTCATTGCTTATTTTGGTACTTTATGTAGATGATTTGCTGATAGCAAGGAAAGCTCATGATGAGCTGGATGCTCTAAAATATCAACTGAAGAAGAGCTTTGAGATAAAGGATTTGGGACAGGGTTCTCACATTCTTGGTATGCACATTAAGCGTGATAGGCATCAGGAACTACTCTACCTCTCACAGAGGGAGTACATTCATAAAGTCCTTGAGCGTTTCTACATGGAGGACATAAAGCCTATTAGCTGTCCATTATCTTCTTATGTGAAGGTTTCACAGGCTGATTGTATGCAGAGACGGATGAGTAGAGGGTCGAGATGGCCAAGATTCCCTATGCATCAGTCGTGGGCAGTTTGATGTATGCCATGATAGCCACTCGTCCAGATATTGCCTTTGCAGTTGGTGTTGTGGCCCGCTATATGGCTACACCTAGCAAAAAGCATAGGGATGCCATAAAGGGTATCATGAGATACCTGAAAGGCACAACATATATGTGTATTTGCTATGATAGCCAGGATACAAGAGTTGTGGGCTATACAGACTCCAATTATGCAAGACATGCAGATAGTAGGAAGTCCACTTTCGGTTACGTCTTTACCTATGCTGGAGGTGCTGTTTCTTGGATGTATAGGGTTCAGAAGTGTATGGATCTCTCTACCAATGAGGCCGAGTATGTTGCGGCCACTGAGGCTTGCAAGGAGGCCATATGGTTGGGCCGTTTGGTTCATGACCTTGGGATTGATACTATATCTATGTTGTATTCGGATTCTGTGAGTACGATTCAGCTAGTAGCCAAGAATCCGGTCTTCCATGCGAAGATGAAATACATTGAGGTGAGGTATCACTTCATACGTGGGGTCATGGAGGACAAGTCTATTGACCTTGTCAAGATCTCCACTGACAAAAATCCTACATATCTACTCATGAAAAGCCTCACTACTGAGCGCTTTGCCTCAGGAGCTTGATGAGCATTGGATGAGATGATGTTTTTTCCCATCCTATTGTACATGTATACATTGTACTATCTTTTCTTTTTCTTTTCACTTCTCACTAGGGCAGATTTGCCTCTAAGTGGGAGGTTGTTGGGGGTAAAGGTGCCTCTGCCTAGCCACTTGTGTATTACTACATTGACAGTATCACCACTGCACACTAAGATGGTGAGCGCCCGTCACTGTCACTTTATTCTTTATTCTTTTAGTGATAGTTTGAATAAAGGAAGGCTCGGTCACACATTGTGACTATTGGAGTTCCCATTTGTCTCTCTCTCTCTTCTTACTCTTGCTCTCTGCCATAGCTCACTTCCAAGTAAGCTTTGATCCTGCTCACCTTTCACAACAAAGCAGGAGTTTACACCAGAGCATGAAAATGCAAGAGATCCAGAGAGTACTAGCCCTAGCAGGCAGAAATCAGACAAAGGGTGAGAGAGCGCTAGAAGGAGACCTCACGCTGAGTGAGCTTTTGATGAAGCGGTTGCTAGATAACACCACCGAGTAGAGCACTGCAACGTTGCCAACATTGCTACTGGCAGGGTTGGTGGGAGTCAACCAAGGCTTTAAGAGCCAATCAAAAATCCCCATGGTAGCAAAGCAGTAGCTAGAAAAATACCAAGCAATCAACGACCCATACAGCTTTGTGGAGCAGTTTGAGTAGGTCTACGAGGCGAAGGACCTCATTGATCCTACTCAACCCTCCCAAGCTTTTAGACTATGCTTAGGCGACAAGGGTCATGGACCTAGTACACAAGTCTAGATGCTGCAGAGCAATCCAATTTCAATGGCTTGAAAAACCTCTTCATTAAGAGATTTTTCAAACTTGGGTACTTTGATAACCTGCTAGTACGACTCATGCACCTCAAGTAGAGAGAGAAAGAGGACATCTGGGATTATGTGACTCATGTGAGGAGCCTCTTTAAGAGAATCCCTACGGGCGAGAGACCAACTGAAAGAGTGGTGTCCATGGTATTTATCAATGGAATATGAAGTGAAGAGCTCTACAAAGCCTTGGCCGGTAACTTGAGCTTGTAGCGAGACACATTGACGAGGGTCTTTGAAGAAGCTATTCAAGTGGACAACCAGCTCAAAGAGAGAAACTCCAGGAGCTTGAATCGAGAAGAGTCCAGTGCTAGGAATTGCAAGAGGGCTTCAATGTCAAGTGAGAGATAAGGCCCAAGCACTCAAGATAAAGGAAAGGGTACCTCGGGACAAGAGCTAGCAAAGATGAAGATGGAAATAGCTAAACTACAGGAGATGATGAGATGACCAACTCGCCCACACATCCAATGTGTGTATTACGGCGGGAACCACTTGCCAGCTGAGTGTCAGGATCCTAGGTCATGACCTTGCGCTAATTGCGGTAGGTTTAGCCATGACGCCATGCATTGTCGACTACCTCGGAGACTCCCATACCCATAGCCCTATGGTCAACCCTACCTTATGAAAATGCCATCGAACTTCTTGGGAAGGGGAGCCCCATTGGCCCTCCCAGCACCTAATGATGCTAAACCGACCATCCCTAGGATGGAGATAAACTCTACATGCATCCCTAGACCACCGGGACTCTATGTAACCTATCCACCGAGCGATACTCCAATCCACTATGTGGAGGAGCCAAATGGCGATGAGCCTTATGTAAACCCTTATGTATCGTATGATGAAGAAGACAATGCAATCCTTATGGACTATCGACCAGTACCGGTGATGGCATTAGATAGAGGGAGAGGCAGAGGCCGAGGAGGGCATACCCAATAGCTAGTCGTGTATTGGACTTGCAGTCACCAAGGACATGTTTCTTCGTACTGCCCCAAGAGGATGCAAGAAAATAGAGATAAGGATGACCTAAGATGCGCTTAGTGTGGGATCACTCATCTCTTTGTCGATTTCCCTAGACGGAAGCCA